>NC_057804.1:247045098-247291793 GCF_018294505.1 Triticum aestivum | reverse complement strand
CGCGGTAGGCCATATAGGCCAGCGGGGCGGGCTGGGCCGATTGGGCCGACAAGGCGGCCCGGTGGGCCAAGGTCCAATGGGGGAATTCTCTTTTTTTTTTCCTTTTTTTGTTTTGTTTTCTGTTACTTTTATTTATTTATTTCTTTTCTGTGTTAGCCTAGTTTCAACAAAATATAAAAGTGGCACCTAAGATAGTGTTACAATTTATGCCACAACCACAAAAATGTTTCATCCCAAAATAATATAGTTTAATATTCTACAAAATACGAAAGGCATTTAATTAATGGTTTTAGCTACTGTTTTAATTAGTTTAGTTCATTTTAACATTTTATAAAAGTGTATTTCCTCCGCCATATTTACTTATGCATTATTTGGCTCACCCTGAACATTTTTGTTTTAATATTTGAAAATTTCCTTTATTCTAAATTTGAAATTTGAACTGGATTTCGATCTGACGCGAGATTAGCCACTGTAATCGAGGTGACGTGGCATCGTTAGTAGAGGTTCACTGTAGCTTAAGTACCCGGGCGTCACAATTCTCCTCCACTACAAGAAATCTCGTCCCGAGATTTAAGCGGTGGAGTAAGGGGCGAAGGTGTTGGTAGCGAAAAACCTAACGAGTCTTCTCGGTCTTGGTTGCTCTTCTCGAAGTGGTCGATCCATTACATTGATGTCTTCATTTTTCTGCTTCAGGTCATTAAGATGAAGTCGGCATCCTTTCTTCGGAAACTCCATCGTACTAACGAAAGAATAAAGGGGGAGTATTCCGGGAGAACGGGCCTCGGCAAGGATGACTATTTGGTAGATAACATCGGGGAATGGGGTAGGAAGTAACTCCCGAATTGAACTTAAAAAAATATCGAGAGTAAAGTAAGAAGGTACCATGAGAAGTTTCAAACGGATAGGCCATAGTTCGATGTCTGAAACAACATGCGAAAGGGGTCCAGAGCAATGAGATTGAGTATTGCGTCTGATACCAGAATAGATCAATAGGCAAGTGGCCCGTGAATTATATACAAAGTCAAGCACGAGGAATAACTTTGACATCAGGTTGTACAGGAGAGTCAGGTTTCGATCCTGTGGAACTGTGGGTTATGGGCCCACCATGTGGTTTTTTTTTAATAGGAGCAATGACATTCTTCACGGTCATGATAGCAAGGCATGTCAGAGAGTACCAAGTCAGTTATGTCGGCAACAACATCAGTACCAAGGCGAGGGACAAGGAGAACCATTTTCCTGCTCGTTGAAACGAGGCGGACCAATAGGCAAAGTTCTCGTCCATCGGTGGTTACTGAAATGCCATCAACAATAGTAACAGGGTCTTACTGACAGAGTTGTACACCGAGGTGTTTACATAAGCAGGAGAATAATACTGCTTAGATTATATAGACCTCAAGAAAGGTTAAACCAACCAATGGAAAGGAAAAGTGATTATTATGTTTAAACAGAACAATGGAAAGGAAAAATGTGTTTGGATGTTCTTGTTGAAAACCCTTTAGGTAAGGGGAGAGAAATTTCATGACATTACCCATACAACGGTGTTCGGATAATTGAGCAAGAAACATTTAGCATTGGGCTTCGGATGTTCTTGTTGAAAATCAGAGTATCGCAGACATGCTTCGAGATAGCATTGACATGGCCTTCAGGTGAAGATCAGACTTTGGAATCACGAAGGATCCATCTGGAATAACTTGTAGAATCGGTATTACAATTCCCTCATGGATGAATGGATAACCCTGCTGAAAAGGAATCTATAATGATAGGTCCTCCAGCCGGGGGGGGGGGGTGCTAGGTATGACATCATGCTACCGGGTCATCAAAGGACAAACATCATAACTCTTGGAAAGTTGTCCCATCCAACATATCCGACCGAGATTCATATCCAATTGGTGTCATGATACCTCAGACTCAGGGGGTCCGAGAGGAAAAGGTGCATCACAAATCGACGAAATGACATTGCAAGCTTCTCGGGAAATGAACTATGGGAGCGGGTTTCTGAAGCAATAGTTCACCATTAAACCAAGGAGAGGACAAGGAGGTGTCTGGTGAACTCAGCGGCAATTCACCGATATTCCCAAAAGATGGATTTCCACCATTAGGTGAACAAGGAGATAACATTTGTCAGATCAAATGATATAAGGAAGTATGCTCGAGGAAAACATACACAAGTAAACATTGGTTGAAAGGTGCGCCCGAAATATGGGTTGGGTTGCACGACCAATGTCAGAATGGTGATTCAGTAATCAATAGCCTAAGAATAAACTTTCGACCATTAACTTCAAAAATAGGGTTGCTAGAAGGAAAGAATCCAAACAACACCGTTCACTTGTTGGAATTAACACGGGGACCAAGAAAGAATGGTGATGGTGAGAGGTATTTCCATGTCAAGAATTCTCAAGAGGTGGAACAAATCTCAGAACATTCTCGACATAAGGGATGGTAATACTCCAAGGTAAAGAAGAACAATTGCAGGATAGCAAGGAACTCAAGGTATAACACCAAACATGAACAAGCTTGTGTTGGTGGGAAGGCAATAAAGTGGTCGATGATAATACAATTCATCGAGGGCAAGGATGGTATTTCTCATCATGAATTCAATTGATATCCTGGATGAACTCAGAATGTTGATGATCACGACACCTTTGTCGCGAGAGTTCATGAAGATGTAATCGATCGGCGACGACATCAAGCACCTTTGTCGCGAGAGTTCATGAAGATGTAATCGATCGGCGATGACATCAAGTCAAAGTAATGATGAAGTGAAAGGTTATTGGAACCAAGGGTACAACACAAACTTGAAATCTAGCTCGTTGTTCAAGGCGAAATGATATGACGAGGAAGATCGACGTAAGCTTAGCTATCGTCGCAAATTGGTGCTCCGAGAATAAGGACCAGGTAGCACAGTTAGAATCATCACGGCAATGATGTAGCCAAACAGGCTAGGAATGGCGTGATCGGGTACAAACTCATACTTATAGAAGCTTACTGAAGAGTTGTTGAACCGTAGAGCGGACTCGGTTCAGTTATCGGTGTCTTTGAGTGTTTAATAACTCAGAGCCCATGAAAAATTGGAATCAGTGGTAAGGTAGCACTTGATGAAGAACTCATAAGAAGTTATGAAGTACCATGATAATCTCGAGATACCAGGGGGGTAATACTCAACACAAGATCAAAATAAAGGTTGGACTGGTGTATTGATCCATAGAAGACAATTGGTTAACTTGTCCGAGAAATGGTATTTAAAGGAGATCATGGTCGGAACCACGATTGCAAAAGGCCAGATCCCAGATATAAGATGAACTTATACCAAAGGAATAATTATGTTTACGAGCAGCTTCCATGATAAGTTATACATCGTGTCCCTGGGCATGAACGCAAGGTTCAAGGTCGACTCCCACTTCTTCAATGTATAACCTTCCATTCACTATTCGCTTTGATAAAGGCATTAGTGTTGAAAGTTTTACCTGGTGAAATACCAGATGAGTATGACTCGTGAAAACTTCCGAGTTCACACATATAAAGGAAGGCATCGGATCAACCCGTTAGGGTATCGTGGAAACATATACCACAATCTTCAAGAGTAGATATCACCAGCTCAAAAGCAGAGCATGGTTGGCAAAAGGAGAGGATACAATTTACCAAAGGCATTATGTATCAGAGGAAAGGCTCACAAGGTTATTGAATATGAAGGGCATTGTCAGATAAAATCCAACAAAGGATCTGGTGGTCCAAAAGGGTTCTGACGTGAGCATCGGTACTCAACTAGAGGAAGAAGAATGCAAGGAGATCAGATTATAGAAACAACTGACTAACTCAATTGTCAAATGCAAAGGAATTATGATTTCCAAATCAAGGGATCCGAAGCAATGCTCTAATTAGGGGTGGATAAGTTGAATAGCCTTAGGGTACAATCAAAGACAATTGGATTGGTCGAGAACCAATTCCAGTTAAAAGGATGGCAGCTCAGCCGGAAAGTAATTTATAAGGATCAATGATGATTGCGTGTATTCGCAAACATATTGAGTCAACAGACTCAAAATGATAATGACAAGGAATGTCAATATGACTACGAGACTTATGGGATTAACCATAATGCAAGCAAGCAAGAATTTCAAGAGCCAAAGGCTCCAGAGGATTTTCAGAAGATCGAATATTATTTTGAAGACTTTTGTGAAACACAAGAACAACTGGGGATGAGCGGATACTCGGCAAGCACGAGTAATTATCCGTAGGGGTATTCATGCAGCAAGGAACTGCAGGGCAGTAAGCGTAAGAATTCTCGGAATATCGAAGAGTATTTCAGGACATCTTGTAATAACAAGAGCAACTGGGGATGACAATATGAACGATAGGTGTAAGTAGTTATCCAGAGGGATTTATCGATGGAAGTGAATTGCAAAAGCGATGGCACATAGTCTCGAGAGCACATCGTAGAGTATCTTCGGAATCTTCTGGTGTAGCAGGCGATCATCTGAAGTGAGGGGCTCTCCGGGAAAAAGTACTTGCGAGAACCTAAAGTTAGTTTTGTTTTTAGCAAAATCGTTTAACCCGAATAGAAGAGAGTTCAGAATCCCAGAGTAAAGGTCGAGGAGTAAAAGATCCTAATACCACCCAATGGCGACGTGGGCCCATGGGCCGCACAGCCATGTTAGTAAAAGTTTTGTAAAGTCTAGACTCGACTTCGGCCAAGGAGTTGGAAGGGGAATTCCTACAGGCAGTCGGCTCTGATACCAACTTGTGACGCCCCCGATTTAATCGTACACTAATCATGCACGCAAATGTGTACGATCAAGATCAGGGACTCACGGGAAGATATCACAACACAACTCTAAAACATAAATAAGTCATACAAGCATCATAATACAAGCCAGGGGCCTCGAGGGCTCGAATACAAGTGCTCGATCATAGACGAGTCAGCGGAAGCAACAATATCTGAGTACAGACATAAGTTAAACAAGTTGCCATAAGATGGCTAGCACAAACTGGGATACAGATCGAAAGAGGCGCAGGCCTCCTGCCTGGGATCCTCCTAAACTACTCCTGGTCGTCGTCAGCGGGCAGCACGTAGTAGTAGGCACCTCCGGTGTAGTAGGAGTCGTCGTCGACGGTGGCGTCTGGCTCCTGGACTCCAGCATCTGGTTGCGACAACCAGAAAGAAGGAAAGGGGGAAAAGGGGGGAGAAAGCAACCGTGAGTACTCATCCAAAGTACTCGCAAGCAAGGAGCTACACTACATATGCATGGGTATATGTGTAAGGAGGCCATATCGGTGGACTGAACTGCAGAATGCCAGAATAAGAAGGGGATAGCTAATCCTGTCGAAGACTACGCTTCTGGTAGCCTCCGTCTTGCAGCATGTAGAAGAGAGTAGATTGAAGTCCTCCAAGTAGCATCTCCAAGTAACATCTCCAAGTAGCATCTCGCAGTAGCATAATTCCTACCCGGCGATCCTCTCCTCGTCGCCCTGCGGAAAAGCGATCACCGGGTTGTATCTGGAACTTGGAAGGGTGTGTTTTATTAAGTATCCGGTTCTAGTTGTCATAAGGTCAAGGTACAACTCCAAGTCGTCCTGTTACCGAAGATCACGGCTATTCGAATAGATTAACTTCCCTGCAGGGGTGCACCACATAGCCCAACACGCTCGATCCCATTTGGCCGGACACACTTTCCTGGGTCATGCCCGGCCTCGGAAGATCAACACGTCGCAGCCCCACCTAGGCTCAACAGAGAGGCCAGCACGCCGGTCTAAACCTAAGCGCACAGGGGTCTGGGCCCATCGCCCATAGCACACCTGCACGTTGCGTACGCGGCCGAAAGCAGAACTAGCCCCCTTAATACAAGAACAGGCTTACGTTCCAATCCGGCGCGCGCCGCTCCGTCGCTGACGTCTGAAGTGCTTCGGCTGATACCACGACGTCGGGATACCCATAACTACTCCCACGTAGATGGTTAGTGCGTATAGGCTCGTAGCCAGACTCAGATCAAATACCAAGATCTCGTTAGGCGTGTTAAGTATCCGCGAATGCCGAACAAGGCCAGGCCCACCTGTCTCCTAGGTGGTCTCAACCTGCCCTGTCGCTCCGCCACAAAGTAACAGTCGAGGGCCGTCGGGAACCCAGGCCCACCTCTACCGGGGTGGAGCCACCTGTCCTTTCAGCCCCCTCGTCAGAATCACTTGCGGGTACTCAATGAGCTGACCCGACATTAGTCACCATCTGTATAGTATGTATGTATGTATAGTATATACCCGTGATCACCTCCCAAGTGATCACGGCCCGATAGTATAGCAAGGCAGACTGACAAGAATGTAGGGCCAATGATGAAACACTAGCATCCTATACTAAGCATTTAGGATTGCGGGTAAGGTATCAATGACTGTAGCAACAATGACAGGCTATGCATCAGAATAGGATTAACGGAAAGCAGTAACATGCTACACTACTCTAATGCAAGCAGTATAGAGAAGAGTAGGCGATATCTGGTGATCAAAGGGGGGGGCTTGCCTGGTTGCTCTGGCAAGAGAGAGGGGTCGTCAACTCCGTAGTCGAACTGGTCAGCAGCAGCGTCGGTCTCGTAGTCTACCGGAGAGAAGAGGGGGAAGAAATAATGAATACAGAGCAAACAAAGCATCACAAAATATAACAAGGCAATACGCGGTGTTCGGTGTGCCCTAACGCGGTAGTAGGTGATACCGGTGAAGGGGGGAAAACATCCGGGAAAGTATTCCCGGTGTTTCGTGTTTTCGGGCAGAGGAGCCGGAGGGGGAAAGTTGCGGGTTCGATAGGTTAGAGGGGTGTGGCGGACGAACGGACTGCGTATCCGGAATCGTCTCGTCGTTCTGAGCAACTTTCATGTTGAAAACATTTTAATCCGAGTTACGGATTAAAAGATATGATTTTCTAAAGATTTTATTAATTTCTGAAATTTAATTATTTATTTAATTAATTCGAAAAAATGTATTAATGACGTCAGCATGATGTCATGCTGACGTCAGCAGTCAACAGGGGTTGACTGAGTCAACCCTGACATGTGGGTCCAGTGGGACCCACCTGTCATTCTCTATTTAGGTTAATTAGGGTTTAGGTTAATCTAATTACAGTTTAATTAATCTTAACTAGTTAATTAATTTAATTAAACCGGATTAATTAACTTAATTAATTAACTAATTAATTAATAATTTTATTAAATCATTTTAATTTTATTAATTATATTTATTGTTTTTATTTATTTTATTATTTATTTATTTTTTTATTCTTTATTTTATTTATTTATTTTTTTAATGTTCTGGGGTGGGGCCCCCTAGTCAGTGGCCCGGGGGGCTTAGCGGGCACAGGGCGGTGCGGGTGTCAGGCGCCAGACGGGCGAGTGCTCGCCCGCAGGGATTACAACGGGGCGAGGCCACCGGGGCTGCGGTGGGGCGCCGGCCAGGGCGGTGGCGTGGTGGCCGGCAGGGTGGCCGCGGGGCAGATGCGGGCCGCCGCCAGCAAGGTCAGGCGGAGGCGGGTGCGGCCAGGGGGCAGCGCGGGCGCGTGGCCACGCACGGGCGAGGGGCGACGGCGAGTGAGCGTGTGCGCGTGCGGAGCACGGCGACCGCGAGGACGGGGAAAGAGGGAGAGGCCAGGGGGTGCTCACGGCGACGGCGAGTGAGCGTGTGCGCGTGGAAGAGAGGAGGAGAAAGCTCACAAGGGGGGCGTAGGGTTCGTGTCAGTGGGCTCGGGGAGGAGGACGGCGAAGGGGCGGCGTCCGGGTCGCCGGGGACGAGTGCGGCGAGGCGACGGGGTCGATGGCGCGTCGGCGGAGTCCTCAAGCAGTGGTGGTCGGCGACGGGGCCCCCGGGCGGCTGCGGGATCGAGGCGGTGAGCGCTGGGGCGCTCCCGATCCAGAGCGCGCGCGGGAGGGAAGGGGGGTCGCCCCGGCGTGGGCCATGGGCGACGACGGCGGGGGTAGGCGACAGGCGCGGCGGCGAGTCGTCGATGCCCCGATCTGTTCTGGATCAGGGGGGGGAGGAAGAGCCAGAGAGAGTGGGGGGGGGAGTGGATAGGGTTAGGGTTCCTGGTGGCTCGCGGTAGGCCATATAGGCCAGCGGGGCGGGCTGGGCCGATTGGGCCGACAAGGCGGCCCGGTGGGCCAAGGTCCAATGGGGGAATTCTCTTTTTTTTTCCTTTTTTTTTTGTTTTCTGTTACTTTTATTTATTTATTTCTTTTCTGTGTTAGCCTAGTTTCAACAAAATATAAAAGTGGCACCTAAGATAGTGTTACAATTTATGCCACAACCACAAAAATGTTTCATCCCAAAATAATATAGTTTAATATTCTACAAAATACGAAAGGCATTTAATTAATGGTTTTAGCTACTGTTTTAATTTGTTTAGTTCATTTTAACATTTTATAAAAGTGTATTTCCTCCGCCATATTTACTTATGCATTATTTGGCTCACCCTGAACATTTTTGTTTTAATATTTGAAAATTGCCTTTATTCTAAATTTGAAATTTGAACTGGATTTCGATCTGACGCGAGATTAGCCACTGTAATCGAGGTGACGTGGCATCGTTAGTAGAGGTTCACTGTAGCTTAAGTACCCGGGCGTCACAAAGACTCCATGATATCCGCTCCAGCTTCATCGACGTAGTCATCATCGCTATCATCGGGGTCAGAATCGGTGTCGTAGATGATGATGTAGTCCTCTGAACGAATGTCCTTGGAATGCTCATCATCTCCTCCTGGTACGGGGTCTCCCATGAATACTCCAAGCTTCCTCGTCGGGTCGTCATTCTTCTCCACTAGTATCGTCATTTCTTCCTCATATCCGTCGCGTGTAGACTTGAGTTCCTCCTCTAGTTCCGTAATCCTGGTCATTGCCTTCTTCAGATCTATCATGCCTGCGCACATTTGGTTCTCCAAGCGATGAATGTGCTGGTTTAGCTCCTGGATGAATGCTGCAATGGACCTGTCCCTCCTGGTGTCGATCGTCTCCCATTGCTCATCTCGGTGCCCACATATCTGGTAGATAGTGTCCTTAAGATCCTCGTGATAAACTTCTCCAATGCGTCCCATGGCGATGTGGGCTGCCATGCTCTTTCCTAGACTCCAGGTTGGTGCATCAAAGGAAAACTCTATGGGCTCAGTAACTGGCATGAATGTCCTTCCTGGAACTTGAACTCGAATCATTCAACGCTCCTCTTCTGGTAAAGTGGCGATGTAGGTCCTGGTGAAGCTTGGTATTCCGATGTTTAGGTACCTAGTGACTTCCTTCAAGTATCGTCCAAAAGGAGTGTCTTCATCCAGTTGTGTAAACTTGTTCCTTGAGTCCGCCATCCTATACAGTGGAAAATGGAGAGGAGTTAGAAAATGAGTAGATAAGAGTGACCTATGGTTTAACTTAGTGGTCGTGTCCTATAGTCAGTGTGTGCTCTGTTACCATCTTGTAGCGACCAGACCTCAAACAGTCTAGTCTCTGTGCATCAGTGTCATCCCTGGATCGGTAATGCTGACACGCATAGTACTCGAGGATTTATAACAGAGTCTCAATCACACACTAATTACATCGAAATGTCTCAAAAGGGAGAACTTATTACAATAATATGGCTTAAGGCCATCTAAATAAGATAACACCGGAACGCTTGGAAGATAAAGTGAGTCCATCAACTCCAACGGCATAGCTGAGTGAACGACAACGACCTATGGCACTTTACTCGTCGTCTGAAAAGTCTGCAACATGATATGTTGCATCCCGAAACGGGTCAGCACATGGAATATGCTGGCAATGTAACACAAAAGAGCAATGAACAGAATAAATGCTATCGCTACATGCATAAATGGATGGTGGAAAGCTCTATGGTTAAAGTTTTGCATAAAGCCAATTTTTTCCTACATCAAAGGAATAAATTTCGTTTAACTGTCATGGTGGTTGTTAAACATTGAGAAGGTTCCTCCAACTCAATCCCAATTAAGCAATATCAATTAACCCAACAAATTAATTTAGAGTGATGAGATCAACATGATAATCCAAGAACCAGATACTCAAGATGTCCATAACCGGGGACACGGCTAATCATGATTAGTTTGTACACTTTGCAGACATTTTCGCACTTTTCCCCACAAGACTCGATCTTCTCCGTTAGATTTCTCGCACTACATGGTGTTTGAGAAACGGATGACCGAGACACAGTATTTCAGAAACATTAACTCTTTACTCTGGGTGGACAGTTACACTTACTTTCCCCTACATCTACTAGCCCACAACTGAAAAAGGTCATGCAACCTACTCAACTATGCTAGAGCCCATAATAGCTTGTGGCTGCACACGAAAGTTTCTAGCATGAATAATCTTATGATCCCTTTGAGCCTGGGTGGCGAACCGTAGGATGATCTCACGGGTACTCTGGGAAATCATAGGACAACACTGGATTCTCCAGGTGCCCGCAACCAATCCACCCAGATGTGTGTTTAAGTAGCCACCTTAAGTTAACCATTAATCAACAACTCTCACATCTGTCATGGATACACTCACCCAATCCACATCTACAAGCATAGCATAGCAATCCTGAGCATAACGTAGAAGTAACTCCCAAAGGTTTGATAATAAAAAGGCAATGGGTTCTACCTCATCATCTCCTTCCCAAACCCACATGTTATCAGCTCCTAATCATGCAATGTTTGAGGATTGTAACTAATGCATAAAAACTGGGTAATAAAGGGATATGATCAAAGTATTACTTGCCTTGCTGACGATCTGCAAAACCTAGAGACTCGTAGTAGCACGCTTTGCACTCCGGGAATTCTATCGCAAGCAAACAATAGCATACATAAGAACTCAAGCATAGATGCATGGGTAAAACTCAAATAAGAAGATCCAAGCGGAAAATTGAACTGAAGAGCTTCGATTGCAAAAAGAATCAACTCAAACGGAGCAACGAAACTTAAGATACAAACGAAACAAGATTCGTTTACTAATCTGGACTAAAGTCAAATTTTACAGTACCAAAATCATGTTCAAGTTGGTTAAACAGAAAGAGGGCTTCGGGACGAAGATTTAGGCGCCAGTTTCGTCTAATTTGGATAAACGAGCAAAAGTTATACTAGATCAAAGATCAGGGCAGAAATCGCAATCAAAAAATTCGCACATAAAACCCTGGAAAATAAAATGAGACGAACAGACTAATGAACGAACGTTCGTTAGCAGAACCTAATCGGTGAACGACGTTCGTTAAACGAATGAACGGACGAACGTCCGCTAAATAAATAAACCAACGAAAAACCAAACCTATCTAAAAAACAGATCTAGGGTTTTCTAAAAAAATGACGGTTTTTACTTAACCGGAAAAAACGATGATAGTGGCGGCGGCTACCTCTGGCGATGTCGGCGGCGGCGGCGGCAGGTGGCCGCGGCGGTGGCTCCGGTGGCGGGGAGGTCGGCGGTGGCGCGCAGGGCGGCGGCGGCGCGGGCCGGGGCGGCGGCGGCGCGGGGCGGCGGCGGCAGCGGCGCGGGGTCCGAGGCGGGGCAGCGCTAGGGTTTGGGCATGGAGGAGCTAGGGTTCGGGTGGGGCTGGCGA
This sequence comes from Triticum aestivum, assembly GCF_018294505.1. NCBI lineage: Eukaryota > Viridiplantae > Streptophyta > Magnoliopsida > Poales > Poaceae > Triticum > Triticum aestivum. The sequence continues at coordinate 247,280,240 of NC_057804.1, read as the reverse complement.
TTGGGCTGCAGGGCAGTCAGGCCTCGTCCTTTAAAGGGCCGGCCAGGAGAGTCCGGCTCGAGCACGACCCGATAGGTCGGTTGCGCTTTTTTTTAAACATACGCAGAAAATCAAATAAAAGAAATACTAAACAGAGTCCAAAAATCCTAAAATAAACTTTCACGGTCCCCTAATAATATTGCGGACAAAGTGAACATTTATTTGGGCTACTAATGCAATTTGAAAAACGCACTTTTTTCCTAATTCAAATAAAATAGCAATAAAAATCCAAACAAAAAGAATAATTGATTTTAACATTTTTCCTGCAATATTTCTTTTATTTTGGGAAGTCATCTTATCCCCTCTCTTTTATTTTGTAATAGAAATATTTTGGAGAGAAAAACAATAAAACCAAAATGATCCTCTTTTCAAATTTGAGAAAATTCAAATATGAAAATAAACGAAAACCCCAACTCTCTCCGTGGGTCCTTGAGTTGCTTAGAATTTCTAGGATCCAACCGAAATGCAATTAAAATATGATATGCATATGATGTCCTATGTATAACATTCCAAATTGAAAATTTGGGATGTTACAGCGGCCGATCACGACAAGGTTCCTTCGCGTACAGGTTTTTCATTCAAAATCTAAAAACGTTCAAGGGAAAGTAGCTCTTCAACAAAGAATTCATTTGAAAGTTTTCCATCTTAGCTTTTCTTTGGTGGTCTTGCCGGTTTTCTTTCTCTTCTTTCCCCGGGAGCTATGTCGGCAGGAGGAAGTGCCTTGGCGGCAGATGCTGCAACTGCTTCCCAGTAGAGTTGTTCAGCACAGATCAGCGTATCCTTCTTGCCAGAATGGATGGTGATGATGCTCATCGGTCCTAGCATCTTCAATGTGTTGTATGCATAGTGGGATGATGCCATGAATTTTGCCAATGCCGGGCGGCCAAGGATCCCATTGTATGGCAATGGAATCTTCACGATATCGAAGACAATCTTCTCCATCCTATAATTGAGCTCACTACCAAATGTCACTAGCAATGTAATCTTGCCCTTCAGCTAGCTTCTTCCAGGATTGATGACTTCAAACATGCCAGTCTTCTTCAGATCCTCGTTAGAAAACTATAGCTTCTTGACCACATCAGGTGAGATCAAGTTGAGACTAGCCCCACTGTCAACCAACATTTTTGTTACCTTGTGCTTGCGGATTGTTGGTGAAACCAACAATGGCAAACACCCGACTACAGTTGTGCGATCAGGGTGGCCCTCGGCATAAAAATGATGTGAGTGTTGGACCATCTGAATGGTTTCTTGGCATCAACTGTCGATTCTACCGCATTGACCTCATGCGCCCACTGCTCGAGTTGGCAGTGATAGGAGTGCAAAGATGCGCCTCCATCAATGCACATTGCTTCAGTGGCTTTTTGGAACTCATGTTCACTAGAGTCCTCATCGTCCTCTTCGTCCTCACGATCATCCTCTTCTTTCTTGTCTTGGCCTCTAGCAGGCTTCTCCTTCTATTGTTTGGCCTTGCCACGGTGACCTCCTCGGCCACCACGTTTCTTGCCGGACCCACTTGCACCTTCAGCCTTTTCCTTATCTCTTTTCTCATATTCTGCTTTCTACTTCTTGACAAGTTGCTCAACTTGTCGGCACTCTTGGATGTCATGGCTCTTGGTGTGGTGGATCTTGCAGTACTGCTTGCCAGAGCCCCCGGCCTGGTCGGCAGCCGACAAGGCTTGACATGAAGAACGTACGGCAACCTCCTTGCCGGAACCCTCAGTCTTGGTCTTCTTGGCGGTGTCACCGTTGCCACATCCCTCTACAGCTAGCACAACTTTGCCCTTGCGCTTCATGTTGCGCTTGCGGCCCTTTTTCTTCGAGCAGTGGGGGCATCGTCGTCTTCTGAGTCAACTTCTGCGCCAGCATCTTCCCCGGGAAGTCTTCTCCCCTCCTCAGCACGTGCACATCTGTCAGCTAGAGCATAGAGCTCGGCGACATCCCTCACCTTTCTCATGGCCATTTCTTGCCACATCTTGTGGTTCCTCATGTTCGTGCAGAATGCGGCAATGATAACTACAGGATGGATGTCGGGAATGTTGTGTTGCACACGGTTGAATCCCTGTATGTACTTGCAGAGCAACTCGTTGTCTCACTGTGGGATCACATGCAAGTCACTTTCCTGACTAGGAACTTTGTGGCCGCTGGTGAAGACGCCAACAAACTTGTTGCATAGATCTGCCCAATAGGAGATGGAGTTCTCCAGCAAGTTCATCAACCACAGTCTGACATTGGGCTTGAGCACCAATGGAAATTAGTTGGCGAATATCTTGTCGCCACGAGCTCTAACAGCCTAGACCGCAATGGTGTAGATGCTCAAGAACTCTGACAGGTGAGTCTTGCCGTCGTACCTCTCCGGCACTTCTGGCTTGAAGTTCCGGGAATTGGGCCACCGGACGTATCGTAGCTCACGAGTAAACACTGGACAACCCACCTCGTAAGGCAAGTCGCTGGGATACCCTGGTGTGGGCTCATCTACAGTGGGCCCCTCGAGCCTATCAGATTGATGGCGTGCTTCCAGTCACTGTTTGATGGTAGTACGGGCATCTTCTTTGTGTTGTTCTTGGAGAACTTGGTGCTGGTCGCAGTGAGCTCGTGGATCGGATGACGCCATGGACATGTCATCATGGATGTCGACCCGCTGGCTCTACCACTGTTGTTGTTGCTATCATGGAGGGGACTGCATCTTGGCTGCTCCTCCTCCAGTCCTCTCTCCAGTAGTGCACACCAGAGCGGTGGGCTACTGTTGTAAAGATCCCACCCGCTGCACCTTGTCGTTGTTGGTGAAACCAACAAGACTTTGGATGGTGGCTCTCCACTTCTCCATCTTCTCAGTAGTAGTAGGAAACTCCAAAAGTAGTTGAGCACGTGCCAGTGCTTCTTCTGGCGTGGCTGGCATGGAAAGGAGCGACAAGCGAGAGGTGTTCTTGCTTCCAACTGATCTAGTAGTAGCTCCATCTCGAACCTGCGACCCTGGCCTATTCTTGCTAATGTGCTAGGGTGCATGTTGGCCTTGCATATCTTGAGGATGATCTGCATGACCCTTGTCGTGGAGATGCTTGGATCCGTCGACACCGTGGTGCTGCTCGTCGCGCGCGACCTGAGATGGTCGCGGCGTGGGCGTCAGCGTAGGCATCTTGAAGTGCGCCCTATTGTCCCTGGAGTACGCCGTGCCGCTCGTAGGCAGCACGGCCCTGTCCTTGGACCTGGTGGCATGCGGATTATTGTTCTCATTGCGGACGACGCCCCTCGCCTGGTTGTGATCGCCAGAACGCCGAACATGTCATTCCTCTATCCCAAGTATGCTATGTATGTATGACCCGAGATGATTAATGGTATGCACTATGGCTCGATGAAATTGATTACAAAATCTTTGCATTATTTTCCTTTTGCTTAAAAGCTTGCTCTTTTTGTGTGTATGATGCTCTGCCACTTATGTGAAATGCACAATCCAAGATAGCAATGATATATGCACAGGGAACTTATGACACAATAGATGATAAGGTGATATGAGCATGCTATGAAGCTATGCGGCATATGCATCACTAAAGTGCACAATTAACATAGCCCGGCTATTCTCAAGTGGCTAGTCTTGGTGGGAAAGTGACACAAATGGCTCGGGGTTATCAATGCAATGGCAAGGGAAAATGCAACGATGTCGTCAGAGTTACCGTCCTTGCTTACGGTTGTGGTGTCAAATGGTGAAGTGGTTGTTGTCGATGTTGAGTCCATGGCAATGATGAGTGGCGGTGGTGTTGATGTCGAACCATCCCTAATTAGCCAAAGCACCGTAGGAAACGGGAACTGTAACTCAAAATCTCAAAGAGATGTGGGTAAGAATTGGTCGGTAGCGGAAGTGTCGCGGGAAACCACAGCCACCTATGGGACCAAGCGGCCCCTTGCTGGTTCGGCAGGGGGGAAGTCACGTTGCACAAAGAGCAGAGGAGCATGGGGCAGCGCGGTAGGGATCACACGAGAATTTTACCCAAGTTTGGGACACCGTGGGGCGTAAAACCCTACTCCTGCTTTGGTGGATTGATGGTGGAAGAGTGGTGGTGGTGCATGGTACACTTGCCCGGCAGGGGCGGCAAGTGGCCTATGCTTCATACGGGCAACTAGCTCTCCAGCCTCGCGAGTGCTCGATCAACTCTCCAACCCCTTCTACAGTTGCCATGGGCCTCCTTTTATAGGTTAAGGGGTCACCACAGTGGCAAATCAGTCATTAGACACTGATAAGATAGCAAATAGTGTTGTCATACCTAACTTTGCAGGCTAACAGGGCACATCAAATGCGCCGCTCAACGTCACATTGTTTCTTGCCCGGCAAGCCTTGCCAGGCTTATTCTGCCAGCTCCACGCCTGCTTGTTCGACACGTCATAGGACGAGTGTCATTTGTAGGTTTTCCTGTAGAAAGGGGCTACCATGTGGCGAATGGTTGCCACTTAATTGCTTTGCGGCTTGACACCACACTGGTCTATGATGTGAGTTGTGGGGGAGCGGTTGATGAGGTGTTCCTTGTCCTCGTGAATCCTGGCAGGCCCTGCCGGGATGCCTTGGTTGCTTGCTTCCGAGGGTGGCCCCGTTCTTGCCAAGTCCTCTTGCCCGACAAGGTAGGTTCTTCTCCTGGTGCCATCTGGCTTCTCTGGCTTGATCTTAGTCCTCTTGCTCCTCATGCTGGTCCTTTGAAGATCTCAATCTCTTGTACTCTGACTTGGCCTGTGTAAGTGCATCTAGTGCCCCTTAGTGATTTTGGTGTATTGAAGACTTATAGGTTAAGGGACTAATGTGTTTGTGAGTGTACACAGGTCTATAAGTCTATGAGGAGTTTGATATTTACAGGGAAAGTCGACCCCTAAAAATGTATATCTTCGACTGAAGACTTTGGTATTTCTGAAGACTTTCATAAAGACTTTGAAAGTGAAGAAATTGGTGTTACCGTGAAGACTTGATATTCATGCGAGGAATATGGAGCTTGAAGACTTTCGTTTTCATAGTTTTGTTTTTCTCTTTCTTGAGTCATAGGAAACACCGTACTGTTAAAGGGGGTCGAGGAAATACTAAGGAAAAATTTCCAAGTGATGCTCAACTCAAAATCCTACATCTACCAAACCATTCGAGTTAAGCCTTTGGAAATCTCATATAGTTCAGTCAATTTCTTCATTGACAGAGACGAAGTTCTTCTGGTCACTGAGGAATTTGTTCTGACTGAGGAGTTAGAAATTCGCCAGTGCGGATTGCCTACACAGTGAGGAACATGATAGCCCTAAGGAATTTGAGAGTCAAATTTCCGACCGTTGCTGTGCTGCGCGCCAGCTGTCCCAAAATATCTTATCCATCTAACGGTCATATCAGACAAGGGCATTTATGTCTTATCATGTCGGGCTGCTCCCTAGGCTATAAATAGCCGCCCCCTACAACCACTAGTTGGTTGGCTGCTCCAAGAGAAACTGACACTTGTCATTTGAGAGCAACCCATCCTCCGAGGACTTTCAGCGAAAATCATCGAGTGAGGAAAAACCCAAACCCAAACACCTACAAACCCCAAAGTGATTGAGCATCACTGAAGAGATTGATCCTGCGTGGATCCGACGCTTGTTACCTTTGAAGACTGTGCTTCTTCCAGACGGTTAGGCGTCATGGTCTAGAGCATCCAAGAGGAATTGTGGATCGCCGAGTGACCAAGTCTGTGAAGGTTTGGAAGTCGCCTGAAGACTTACCACGAGTGTTTGGATGAGGTCTGTGTGACCTTAGTTCAAGGAGAATACGGTGAGGACTTGGTGTCCTGAGCTGCGTGCTCAACGACTGGGTGTCCGGGACTGCGTGTCCTCGAGTTTAAATACTCAGCCGCTCCAACCAGATGTACAACTGAGACAGCAGTTGGAACTGGTCTACCAAATCATTGTCTTCACCAACCTTACTGGTTCTATTTCCTCAACTCTTTCATTTCCTCATTACTGTGTTGAGTGATTGTTCATATCTGTGTTTGAAGACTTTGACTGAAGACTTTCTCAATTTCCTCAGTTCAATTTCTTCAGTCTGTTTGTCTTCATCTTGTGTTATCCTGTGTTTACGCTTTCTGTACTCTGTGCTTGTCTTCATTTCATCATGATGACTATGTCTGTATCCTGTTATGTTTACTTCTGAGTACTTATTCCGCTGCTAGTAGTTCTTCGCTAAGGAATTTCCTCACCGGCAAATTCCTCAGTGAAGAATTTATAAATATCGCCTATTCACCCCCCCCCTCTAGTCGATATAACGCACTTTCAATTGATATCAGAGCAAGGTACTCCCTTGTTCTATGTGATTTTGGTTTAATCACCTGGAGTTCTAGTTATGTCGACCGCAGGTATGATCAAGGTCTCCGCTGGGTGTCCTACCTTCGATGGCACGGACTACCCCTACTGGAAGAATAAGATGCGAATGCATCTTGAAGCAATTGACAATGATCTCTGGTACGTTGTGGAAAATGGTGTTCCCTCAGTCACACCTTCTCTGAATGATGCTGATGTGAAGAGATTCAAGCAACTCGATTCTCAAGCAAAGAATATCATATGTGGCCATCTGAGCAAAGGACAGTATGGAAGAGTGAGTGCTTTGGAAACTGCTAAGCTTATCTGGGATAGGCTCTCCAAAGTAAATGAAGGAGTCTCAACTCAACGTGACTCTCGTGTTGACGTTCTTCGCAATCTCTTCAACCGCTTCAAAAGACTCGACAATGAAAATGTTCAGCAAACCTTCGATCGCCTCACTGACATCTCAAATGAGCTTCAAGTGCTTGGCGCCACTGACATCACCGACCATGAGGTGGTGAAGAAATTGTTGAGATCGCTAGATTCCTCATTTGATACTCTGGCACTGATGATTCAAGAGCGAGCTGATTACAAGTCATTAGATCCCGCTGATATCCTCGAGAGGCTAAATACTCATGAGTTCCAGCTTGCTGAAAAGAGAGATCTCTATGGTTCAAGCTATGGCAAAACACGTGCCCTGAAGGCCAAGGCTGTGTCTGAATCTGAATGTGAAGACTCTGGTAGTAGCCTCGGTGATCCTGAAGAATTGAGTCGGGAGCTTGCACTGCTTGTAAAGAAGTTCCAGAAGTTCTCAAGACGTGGTTGCTTTGGAAAATCCTCAAGAAGCAGTGATTCCTCATCAAGTGACTATAAGAGAAGACTTTGCCACAAATTCAAGAAACCTGGTCACTATATTCAGGATTGTCCTCAATGGGAAAAGGAATTAAAGAAGAAGAAATACAAGGATTACAGTTCTGATGACGCTAAGAAGAAGAAGAAATCTTCAAAATCTTCATCATCAAAATCCTCAAAGTCTTCATCTCACAAGAAGAGCAGCTCCAAAAAGGCTCGGGCATTCATTGGCAAGGAAATGGACTCTGAAGCTGAATCTGAGGAACATGAAGAAGAGGAGGCATCTGAGGAGTCAGAGTCTGGTGTGGCGAGTCTGGCTCTCGCTACTGCTTTCGTCAGCAAGTCTATCTTCAACTCTAAAGAAATTGACCGCACCAACAAGGCTGACGAAGACAATGATGACTACGCTCCCACCTATTGCTTCATGGCAAAAGGTGCCAAGGTAACAAAATACCCCTCCTCTGAATCTAGTGAGGATGAATCTGATGAAAATCTTAAGCCTAGTTACTCTAAACTTGCTAAGATTGTTGTGAAACAACAAAAGGCTATTGAAAAACTTCAAAACATGCTAGACAAAAGTGATGATATGTTGGGTGATGAAATGGACCGCACTAAAGACTTAACTAAAAATCTTCAGAGACTTCAGTCTAAGTTTGACAATCTTCAAAGTCATCATAACACTCTCTTATCTGATCACGAGAAGCTTTCTTATGAATTTCTTCAAAGAAAGCAAGATCTTGAGAAGCTAAGAGTGAGTTATGAAGATCTCCAGAAGGATCGCGATTCATTACTTGCTCTACAAAGCAGCGCTACTCAAGAAGAATTTGTTTCTCCATGCTTAAAGTGCATTGAACGTGAATCTGCTAATTCTTCACCTGAATGTTCAAATGCTTCAACAGTTACAAATTCTTCACCTGCCTCGGCTATCACTAATTCCTCATCTAAGGACATTGCTAGTATCACTAACGATGCAGGGCTGAAGGAATTGTACACGACAGGCATGTACAAAAGCCTCAAAGGGCATCAGATTCTTTGTGATGTGCTCAAAAAGCAGATCCTCAATAGAAACCCTAGGAAAGAGGGTATTGCCTTTGAGAGGAAACTCAATGCTGATGGAACATATTGGAAACCTGAGCAGTACCCCAAAACCTCATGGGTTGCTGCGAAGGGACCTCCAGTTGATCCATCTAACTTACCTGGCTTTACATGTGAATCTTCTCATTCTTCTGATGAGTCATTTGACTCCAACTATAAACTGTTCAAAAATCAGAATGGTGAAGTATTTGCTAGATATGTTGGGACTAACTGTAGGAATGGTTCCCCTATGAAGAAAATCCGGGTTCCCAAAAGTTATGTTGGAAGTCTTCAGGTGAATGTTCTCATGACACCACATGTGAAGAACAGGAACCCCAGATCAAATTCTTCATATGGACCTAATTCTTCACATGGATCAAATTCCTCAAATGGATCAAAGTCCTCATATGATCATCATCGTGCTAACCCCTCTGTTTCGCAGGGTAGAGCTAAGGGCTATGAATATGCGGATTATTCTTCAAATCATTATGTTCATAAGTCCTCGAAGGATTTCTCTGCTTATTCATATGCTTACCCTAACCCCTCTTATGTGAAATGCAATGGATTGGCTTCTATGCCACCTTTCTCATATGGTGCTCGCAGAGTGATGAACTCTTTGCCACCCCTTCAGATGTGGGTGGTGAAGAAAAAGAACTAATCTCTTATGCAGGGTCAGGTCTCCAGACGTGCTTTAAACGTCTCAAGAATTTGCTGGAGGCCTAACAAAATGCCTGAAAGGGTGCAGGCGAATCATGATGAAATGAACTTTCATTTCACACGTCCTCATACTGAAATATCTGTTTTACTGTTTGATGAAATTCATTTGATGAACTTGATATCATATTCTTCACTGATGAAGTATATGAGATCGTAAGTTGCACTAATTCATCTGCAGGATGATCAGCCCAAAGCCAACGAGTGGGTTCTAGATAGTGGATGTACAAATCACATGACTGGTGACAAGAGTCTATTGATGGATGCTCCCTTAACACTGTCACATATGAAGCACATCATCTTTGCTGACAAAGGCAAAAGTCAGGTATTGGGTCTAGGTAAGGTTGCGGTCTCAAACGATCGACACATGGACAAACTCATGCTTGTCGAGTCCTTAGGATACAACCTCATGTCTGTCTCAATGCTTTGTGATCTCGATATGGTTGTTGTGTTTGGAAGATATCGATGTGTTGTGATCATGGAAGCTGACTATTCCAAAGTCTTCGAAGGCTTTAGGAGAGGAGATATGTATATTGTTGATTTCTCTACAGGACCACAACCAGCAATGTGCTTACTTGCAAAAGCCTCAGAAGGCTGGCTATGGCATCGATGACTTGGTCATGCTGGCATGAGGAATCTGAACACGCTTGCGAAGAAGAAGCATGTCATTGGCATTGAGAATGTCAAATTCCTCAAGGATCACTTATGCGGAGCTTGTGAAGCTGGAAAGATGACAAAGGCCAAGCATCCAGCGAAGACTATCATGACCACTACTCGGCCATTCGAATTACTTCACATGGATCTCATTGGTCCTAATCATTATTCTACTGTTTCGAATGATGCATCTCTATATGGCTTTGTTATTGTTGATGACTATTCTCGTTACACATGGGTACACATTGTCACTTACAAACATGAAGTGCAGGAAATCTTCAAACGATTTTCCTCGAGGGCTTCAACCAACTTTGGTGTGAAGATCAAGCACATCAGAACTGACAATGGGACCGAGTTCAAGAATTCCGGTCTTGATGGCTATCTTGATGAACTTGGTATTACTCATGAGTTATCTGCTCCTTATACCCCTCAGCAGAATGGCGTCGTGGAGCGCAAGAACAGAACCCTCGCTGAAATGGCTCGCACTATGCTTGATGAATACAAAATGCCTCGTCGTTTTTGGATTGATGCAATTGATACTGCGTGCCACATCATCAATCGAGTCTATCTTCACAAATTCTTCAAGACTGCCTATGAACTCCTCACTGACAAGAAACCCAATGTGAGTTACTTCAAAGTCTTCGGTGCTAAATGTTGGATTAGAGATCCTCATCACAATGCTAAATTTGCACCGAAAGCACATGAAGGTTTTATGCTTGGTTACGGAAAGGACTCGCACACCTACAGAGTCTTCAACAACGTTCTTCACAAGGTTGTTGAAACTGTAGATGTGCGGTTCGACGAAACTAATGGCTCGCAAAGAGAGCACCTACCTTCTGTGATAGATGAACCAGAACCTAAGGATTCTATCAAGTTCAAGGCTACTGAGGATGTTATTCCTACCGAAGAATCTGTTGAAGAATTCATTCCAGAACGTGAAGAAAATCGAGCTGGTGCACCTGATGGAAATGCTGAAGAAAATGGTGCTGAAGAAAATGCTAATCAAATTCCTCAACGACAACCAGCTCATCCTCGCATTGCAAAAGAAGTGCAAGTTGAAAAGATCATCGATGACATTCGAGCGCCAGGTCCTCTCACACGCTCAAAAGCCTCACATTTATCTAACTTTTGTGGGCACTATGATTTTGTCTCTATTACAGAGCCTACTAAGGTAGATGAAGCATTTCTGGAGCCTGAGTGGATTCAGGCCATGCAAGAAGAATTACATCAGTTCGAGCTCAACAATGTCTGGGAACTGGTCAAACGTCCAGATCCTCACAAGCATAATATCATCGACACAAAGTGGATCTACCGCAACAAGCAAGATGAAAATGGCCTTGTGGTGAGGAATAAGGCATGACTTGTAGCTCAAGGCTACACACAGGTTGAAGGAATTGATTTCGATGAAACTTTTGCACCTGTTGCTAGACTTGAGGCTATTTGCATATTACTTGCTTATGCTAACCATCATAATATTATCTTACAACAAATGGATGTGAAAAGTGCATTCCTCAATGGTAAGCTTGAGGAAGAAGTATATGTTGCTCAACCCCCAGGTTTTGAAGATCCAAAGAATCCTGACAAAGTCTTCAGACTCAACAAGGCCCTGTATGGCCTCAAGCAGGCCCCTCGGGCGTGGTATGACACTTTGAAGGAATTCTTCATGAAGAATGGCTTCACACCCGGTTCACTCGACCCTACTCTCTTTACTAAATCTTATGATGGTGAACTATTTGTGTGCCAAGTATACGTTGATGATATTATCTTTGGCTGTACTGACCAACGTTATAGTGATGAATTTGCCTATATGATGAGTGAAGAATATCAAATGTCTATGATGGGAGAGTTGAAATTCTTTTTAGGTCTTCAAATTCGTCAACAGCACAATGGTATATTCATATCTCAGGAGAAATACCTCAAGGAAGTTCTGAGGAAATTCGGCATGCAAGACTGCAAAGGCGTCAAAATTCCTATGCCCACAAATGGCCATCTATGCACTGATGAAAATGGTATTGACTTCGATCACAAGGTATACCGCTCCATGATTGGTTCGTTATTGTACTTATGTGCATCTAGGCCAGATATAATGCTTAGTGTTTGCATGTGTGCCCGATTTCAAGCTGCACCGAAGGAATCACACCATAAGGCTATGAAGCATATTCTTCGATATCTAGCTCACACACCAACACTAGGATTATGGTATCCCAAGGGCTCTACTTTTGATCTCATTGGATATTCTGACTCTGACTATGCTGGTGATCGTGTGGACCGCAAGTCAACGTCTGGTACTTGTCATTTCCTCGGACGATCTTTGGTCTGTTGGTCCTCGAAGAAACAGAACTGCGTATCACTGTCTACTGCAGAGGCTGAGTACATTGCTGCTGGTTCTTGCTGTGCTCAACTGCTATGGATGAAGCAAACCCTCAAGGACTACGGCATCAACGTGAAGAATGTGCCTCTCCTCTATGACAATGAGAGTGCCATCAAGATTGCTCACAACCCAGTTCAGCACTCGAAGACAAAGCACATTCAGATTCGTCATCATTTTCTTCGTGATCATGTGTTGAAGGGCGACATCTCCATCGAGCACATGAAGACTGAAGAACAGCTAGCTGATATCTTCACAAAGCCCTTGGATGAGAAGAGATTTAGCAAGTTGCGGTGTGAGCTAAATATCTTAGAATCTTCGAATGTTCTTTGAAAAGGACACACATCCTGACACTTATGCAAAATTGATAACTTAGATGTGCAACACATGAAGAAACATTTTTCTTCAATCAATGAAGAATAACACTCTAAGTGTGAAGAAATTAATGAAGAATTTGATTCTCAGAACCCTACGACAATTGTACGCGGTGTCTGAAATCATCATTCTTATACGGTGGGTCACGCCACCACCAATGGATATATATATACGGTGTCTGAAAATCTTCATTTTTGAAATTCCTCAGTTTTTTTTAGTTTTTCAAATTCTTCAACTTTGCAAAATCTTCAATGTTTCCATCGTTTTTTCTTCATTGGCTATATATATATATATATATATATATATATATATATGAGCTTATGTCCTCTACAGCATTCACTTATGGCTATTTCTTCAAGTTGCATTTTCTGCTAAGTGAATGTGATCGGACCCTTCCCCCTCTATGCTATACTCAACCCAATCTATTCACAAATTCTTCATGTGCGTTCTATTTGAAACTCGTTCAAAATCTTCACTGTGTCCTTGTCAGCTGAAGAATTTGCGAACGAACTTTAAAATTAATCTTATCAAATTTTTCGGTTTTACCGCTCAATCCGTTTCGGATCCCACGATAGACTTATCTATTCACCCACGATCTAACATGATCTCCACTCCTCAGTATGTGGGTGACACATGTAAAGCGAAGGAGAAGGGTCAGGGGCAGGCTCGTCCAAAATCTTCGGGCGAACAGTTTTTCACTGCGACTATAAATACCCCTCATCCCTTCCTCACTTCCTTTACTCTGCTCGACCGCTCTCTCTCTCTCGCTCGAGCTTCTCAAACCCTAGTGCCGCCGCTACTCCATCGTCGCTGGTGAGGAAGAGCTTCACTGCCTCAACCTCATCGCCGTCGTACTCGCACCGACCGCGGAAATCTTCACTCCGCCGCCGCCGTAGTTGTCTTCCTCCACCAAGTTAGGGCGTGGAAGATCTACATCGACGAACTTCACTGTTCTTCTTCACAGTTCGCTGTGTTCTTCATCAAGGGTACTCATGTCCGCTGCTGAATCACTAGGTTCTCATCAACTTAACTCATTTGCAGCGTTCCTCGAAGAAAAGTTGCATACTTCTTCAGAAAATTCGATTGTTCAAATTCCTCATCTGAAGAATATGGCTGATGGTAAGAGGCCGCAGAAAGGAGGAAAGAAGCCTGAGGTCATGACTGCGTTTGAAATACCTGAGGACATCTATGCTGATTATTGCACACCTGATGAGGCTAAGTCCGGAAAAGAAACCAAAACTCAGCGCAAGGTGCACATACAGAAGATTGAACGGAGATGGGCAAGAGAATGGAGGGAATACAGATATGTGACTCCAAAGTATATGAAGAAATTCGCACTTAATCCTCCATGCCCAAGAGCTCCATTGGCACCTGGCCAAAGAGCTGACCCCACCAGCATCAAGCATGGTGAGGATTTTCCTGAAGAATGGGCCAAGCGCCAAGCTAAGTTGGCGAGACAAGCTAAAGAAGCAGTGAGGAAATTCAATGAAGACTTTGCTGCTGCTGCTGCTGCCATCGAGGCCTCTGTCAAGCCAAGAAAATCAATGGCAAAGAAGCCTGCTCACAAGCCAAGTGCTTCACCAACTATGCCATCACGGCCAAGTTCCTCAGCAATGCCCTCACGGCCAGAATCTTCAATGCCCTCACGGCCAGATTCTTCAAAGCCCTCACGGCCAGTACCAATTACTGCTCCTCCTCCAAAGTCCTCAGCTGCTCCGGCAAAGTCCTCAACACCTGTACATCTGGCTACATGCCAAAGGACTACAGACATCTCTATTGCCTCTGGTGCCTCAGCAAGTTCCTCAGCTGCACCAAAATCTTCAACAGGCCCCACTCGGTTGAAGACTAAGGCAACGGCTGGTCGAGGTACTCGGCCTAGTCCGAAGAAGAAACAGGTCACTTTCCACGTGCCATATGACGATGAAGCTGATGATGATGAACTTGCAAAAATCATCAGAGACCGACAAGAAAGGGCCGCTAGAGCCAAAGGCACAAATGTGCCGCTGCTTTTGGATCCAAGGGTGATCCTTGATTACATTGATCTTTGGCACAAGGATCCAAATACTCCTATGCCTGATTTCAAGTTGACTCCTGGTCAAAGTCACATGCTGACCCATTTCATCATTGAAGAGAAATGGAAATTTGAGAAGGCCAGGCAGATCAAGAAGACTCAGTTCAGAAAGGAGAAGTTCCTGAAGAATAACATTGTCAATATGACACCTGATGAACTCCTCAAGATCCAAGCTGAAATCAAAACCCTCAGCAATGACTTCAAAGCTTACTATGCTGATTGGCAAGGAGCCAAAGTCAGGTTTGTGAAACTGACTGAGAAATTCACAAATGTTGCAGCCCCATCGCAACAAGAAATTCCTCATGCTGAAGCATCTGATCAGCCAACTGAAGAACATGCCAGCACCACTGATGACATTCAAGCTGCTGAAGAAAATGTTGGTTCCAGGGCTGATGACTCCATTCCAGCCGCTGAAGAAATTGTCAGGGCATCCACTAGTGGTGCACCTGAAGAAACTGAAAATGTAAGGGCAACTGCATCAGTTGTGCCTGAGGAAATTCAACCAGAAACCTCAGTTCCATCTGCGCCTACACCAACTCCAATTCTTCCATGTGCATTCGATGTGAAGAAGACCAAGGCTGCAGAGCGAGCTACAATGAAGAAAAGGAAAGCATCCAGTGCTTCAGAATCTTCAGCTCCAAAGAAGATGAAGCCTCTGACAAGCTCTATTAAGAATCCAATTGATGTAGTTCCAATTTCCACCATGTCATCAAAGGACCTTGTTCCTTTTGGTGAGGAATATGTGATCCCAAGCGGATCTAATGAAGAACATCAATCTGCTGCTTCGTCAGAGCAGGTTGATGAAGAAATTGAAGTGGATGTGATCCCTTTAACGACTGTTGCTTCCTCGCCAATGCCTCAGTTCACAGCTGAAGAGGCTGGCGTTGAAGAAATTGAAGATGAAGACATGGACATTGGGTGCACAACGCCAGTGATGAATGATGACTTTTGGGAAAGTCAGCACCCCAATACTCCACTCTTCACCCCACTTCAACAAATACCTCAATCCCCTGCACCAACTGTTCAAATGGGCTCTGAAGAAACTCATCCCACCTCGTCTATACAAGAAGACATTCCAGCCGCTAGTGCTAAAGAAGATGCTGTTGTTGAACCCTTGAACACGCAGCCTGCTACGGAAGAGGAACCAGAAATTCCTCAGCCTGAAGAACCTGAGATTGCGGTTCCAGAGGTTGTGATGCAACTCACTGACACTCCCGTGCCCAAGCCAACGGATCCATTCTCAAAGAAGCAAAAGTTCAAGGCTGAAGATTTCTTCAGCGAGCATGTGTTCTTCACTGATTATAACCCCTATGACTCTGCTCGCATAAGGAAGAGGCGTTTCTGGACTGCTAGTCAAGCAAATTTCTATTCCTCGGTACTGTTCAACAAAGACAAAGTCTTCGATCATGAACACATTCCTCATGTAGACATGGAGTCTCTGCCGTGCTTCGAGCCAGTCCTCAGTATCCTTCACGATGCTGGATTGCTAAATTTCTGCACTGACATCTGTGACTGGAATGAAGAACTCATTCTTCAATTCTATGCAACGCTGCACATCACAGGGAACTCTGAAGATGTGAATTCATGGGTGTTGGACTGGATGTCAAAAAATACTCACTACAAGGCACCAGCAACTGAATTGCTTCGTGCCCTCCCACTCAGTCCTCCCCTTGACGGTGCTCGTTGTGTCTACAGTGAACCTGAACTTTCAAATCATTTCATGCAAATGCTGATGAAGCCTTTGAAGCCAGGGCAGGCTCCACGAACCAAATTCCTCGTCAAGGAATTACTATATGTGCCCCGGACTGTCTATCGCATTCTGTCGAAGACAATGAGTCCTATCAAAGGCCACGACTCAAATGATGAAGAGGTTGTTGGCATCATGAAGAACATGCTTTTCAATATCATTCATGGCGTTCCCGTCAACTTCCATGATTTCTTCATGAGGACTCTGGCGAATATTGCTATGTCACCATTTGAGCTGAAGCCTTATGCACCATGGATTATGAGATTCATCAGGACAAGGGCTTCACTAAATTGCAAAGCTGACACTTTGAACCATGGCAGCTACTTGCCTCCCATTGAAGTCCTCAAACGGACATATTCCTCAGCTGATGACAAAGGCAAGGCATCTGATGTGATAGATGAAGGCATTCGTCCATTGGATGGTCAATTTCGCAAGGCTGCATCCTACTCCACCAATGATGACTCTGCCACACATGACTCTGCCGCCAAGCAAAATCCTCAAGCCACAGCTCCCAGGGTGATGACTGATCGTGAGTTACTCCTCAGTCTTCATCAAAAGGTTGATCGCAATCATAAATGGGTCAAGCATCAGCTTGGTTCAATTCTTCACAACATGACCTCAACACACAATGCAGTGAAGAAAAACCAGTACTACCTCCATGAAACCTTCAACCATACCTGGGCTGTTCTATCTCATGTCTACAGCACTATAGATCTGAAGAATATGGGTCTCAAGGAAGAATTTGACTGGTCTGCACCTCCACTGAAGAAATTCAAGAAGGTCAAAGTTCCTTCCTTGGTGGCCAGCTCCTATTCTTCATCACGCGAGACTGATGAAAATGAAGACTTGGACAACACTGCGGCAGGCCCTACTACTACAACCGACCCCAACAATGTTGGCGCTCCTCCATCAACTTGATATTCTTCAGGGGCATTAGTCCTCAGTTTCGATCCTTTTGGTCATTCGATGACAAAGGGGGGAAATTTGAGTTAGTCTTCAAGCGGGTCTATTATATGGGCGTTTTTTGTTAAGTTACAACTCTCGTTCTTCTGAAACTTTATTGGATCGAGTTGTAATCTTAAACCCGATGGTGCCCTGATACTTTTGATGCACTGTGCTTTGATACTCTCGATATGTTATTCTGCATGCTTGTTCCTCATTAATGTTACTGCACGCATGCTGAATTTCATCAGGCACCATATTTCATCATGCATTTCAAATTCTTCATATCATATGTCAAATGCGTGTATGAATTACAAGATATAGGGGGAGATCTCCATGATTTAACTCTTCAAGTGTGCATTGCTTCAAAAGCAAATTCCTCACTATGCACATCTTCAGGGGGAGTTCTTCTATATCTTGCAATCAAATTCCTCAACATCAGTACTTACATTTCGCATGTTTATCCCATTGAAAACTTAACCTATATTGTCATCAATCACCAAAAAGGGGGAGATTTTAAGTGCATCTAGTGCCCCTTAGTGATTTTGGTGTATTGAAGACTTATAGGTTAAGGGACTAATGTGTTTGTGAGTGTACATAGGTCTATAAGTCTATGAGGAGTTTGATATTTACAGGGAAAGTCGACCCCTAAAAATGTATATCTTCGACTAAAGACTTTGGTATTTCTGAAGACTTTGGTATTTCTGAAGACTTTCATGAAGACTTTGAAAGTGAAGAAATTGGTGTTACCATGAAGACTTGATATGCATGCGAGGAATATGGAGCTTGAAGACTTTCGTTTTCATAGTTTTGTTTTTCTCTTTCTTGAGTCATAGGAAACACCGTACTGTTAAACGGGGTCGAGGAAATACTAAGGAAAAATTTCCAAGTGATGCTCAACTCAAAATCCTACATCTACCAAACCCTTCGAGTGAAGCCTTTGGAAATCTCATACAGTTCAATCAATTTCTTCATTGACAGAGACAAAGTTCTTCTGGTCACTGAGAAATTTGTTCTGACTGAGGAGTTAGGAATTCGCCAGTGCGGATTGCCTACACAGTGAGGAACATGATAGCCCTGAGGAATTTGAGAGTCAAATTTACGATCGTTGTTGTGCTGCGCGCCAGTTGTCCCAAAATATCTTATCCACCTAACGGTCATATCAGACAAGGGCATTTATGTCTTATCATGTTGGGCTGCTCCCTAGGCTATAAATAGCCGCCCCCTACAACCACTAGTTGGTTGGCTGCTCCGAGAGAAACTGACACTTGTCATTTGAGAGCAACCCATCCTCCGAGGACTTTGAGCGAAAATCATCGAGTGAGGAAAAACCCAAACCCAAACACCTACGAACCCCAAAGTGATTGAGCATCATTGAAGAGATTGATCCTGCGTGGATCCGACGCTTGTTACCTTTGAAGACTGTGCTTCTTCTAGAAGGTTAGGCGTCATGGTCTAGAGCATCCAAGAGGAATTGTGGATCGCCGAGTGACCAAGTCTATGAAGGTTTGGAAGTTGCCTGAAGACTTACCATGAGTGTTTGGACAAGGTCTATGTGACCTTAGTTCAAGGAGAATATGGTGCGGACTTGGTGTCCTGAGCTGCGTGCTCAGCGACTAGGTCTCCGGGACTGCGTGTCCTCGAGTTTAAATACTCAGCCGCTCCAACCAGATGTACAACTGAGACAGCAGTTGGAACTGGTCTACCAAATCATTGTCTTCACCAACCTTACTGGTTCTATTTCCTCAACTCTTTCATTTCCTCATTACTGTGTTGAGTGATTGTTCATATCTGTGTTTGAAGACTTTGACTGAAGACTTTCTCAATTTCCTCAGTTCAATTTCTTCAGTCTGTTTGTCTTCATCTTGTGTTATCATGTGTTTACGCTTTCTGTACTCTATGCTTGTCTTCATTTCATCATGATGACTATGTATGTATCCTGTTATGTTTACTTCTGAGTACTTATTTCGCTGCTAGTAGTTCTTCGCTAAGGAACTTCCTCACTGGCAAATTCCTCAGTGAAGAATTTATAAAAATCGCCTATTCACCCCCCCCCCCTCTAGTCGATATAACGCACTTTCAGCCTGAGGCCATGATCTTGTTCCTATGCATGTGCACTGTCAGGGCAACATACCCAGGGTCTGTTGCACCGACAGGAAGGTTGGATTGGTATGGATATATTATGGTGTTTGCGTGGGAGGTTGGTGGTAATGTGGGAGGGGTGGTGGTGGCAACGTTGTTTATTTTTTGAAGTTCAGTTTTGGCAGTCAAAGCAGAATGATCCGGGTGGGGTTTCGGATCATCTGAGTATGTCTGGATCATCCGGGAGATCATCTGGATCATTCAGGCAGGTCAACCATGCCGATTAGGGGCTCGGGATGAACACAAAAATGGAGGGGGAATTGTGGCGGATTTTGGGTGGATTACGTGGTGGGGATGGTACAAAAAGGATGAGGAGGTTAGATCCACTTGCCAAACTACAAATTCGTGGATAGAAAAATAAAATCCCACAAGAACCAACAAAATGGTAGGGCCATTTTTGGGGGGGATTTTCTAAATTGAACAAAAAGCAACAAAAGTAGGCTAGCCAATGGGGGGAAGGGACTCCAAGATGTGAATCAACCTATGCTCTGATCCAAGATGTTGTAGGGTGAAAACCTAGGTGGTGATCTTCTTCACACTTGGAGGGGTGAGAGGGGGGAATCAAACACAAACACAAGAGGAAAACACTCACATGACAAAATCCAAGGTCACACATCCACTGAATCCACATACACATACAAGATTCAAGATCCAAATCCAACAAGAGAAAAATGGCAAAGGGTAGTCTTCCCAATCCCTAGAGAAATTGAGGTCTTGATGATAGTCTTCTCCAATCCTAGGGGAGGAGGTCTTGATATCCACTTGGGGATCTTCTCCTGAGAGGTCTTGATCTCCAAGATGAGAGATAGATGAGCAAAGCTCTCTCTCTCTCTAGATCATAACATACACTTTGTTAACCATAAACAGAGGTAGGAGGCGGATATTTATAGTCTGAGTGAGGGAAGGTGTACATGGGCCTCGGCCCGAGTCATGTGTGCAGGCAAAGGCTGGATGATTTGGGTGGCTGCCTAGATGATCCGGGCAATGTTGGAATGATCTGCGTGGTCACCCGGATGATCCGGCTCGGTCGCTATTGTTGTGGCTGGGTCGGATGTCTGGGACGTCGTTTGGACATCCAGGTTTGTCTGAATGATCTGGGTGGAGTCTCGGAGGATCCGGCTTCATGGAGAGGCTACGGGTGTCTTCGGGTGCCTTGGCCTGATCATCTGGGAGGAGGTCCAGATCATCCGGGTAGATGCTGACTTGTCCCATTTGCTCTCCGTCTTCACATTCTTCTTCCTCCACCACTTGGCCTTGTTCTCTAGGTTCTCCATGGTTGGTCCCTTGGTACCTGATTATGCAAAGTGCCTCCGCTTGAGGTAGTAGCCATGTCTCATGTGATCCGAAACGAAGTTGAGTAAGGAGGGATTTCGCCTCGGTTTTGATGACTCTTGCATGAGCCCTTGTCATCGATCCACTTGGTGCCTTGTGAGATGATGACGTGTCCATGGGATATACCTGGCCATACGTCGGGCTGGGTCGGGCTTCAGACCAGGCCTAACCAAGCCCAGAGAAAAAACTGAGGCCCGGGCTGGGCGTCTCGCTTGTTCTGTAACAGACCCAACTATGGTCCCAGGCAATCAAGCAACTATGAGCTGTAAGGTGATATGGTAGACACCACAGTCTACGACCCAATGAGGCGCCCAGTCAATCATATCCTGTGACGGCCGATCATACGAAATCGATCGCACAAGGAGAAATTTTGGGGTGAGAAGAGATAGCAGACGAGGTGAGGTAGGAGAAAGGGGATGAGATTCAGAGTTGTGAGTGTTTCTCTCACTCCGTCTCTGCTTGGGTTAGGTAGCTTATACACACGTGCACACCACACGGTCTAGGCCACTGATGTGTACTATGCAACTTTATTCTTGTAGACTCGTGTTGGGCCTCCAAGCGCAAAGTTTTGTAGGACAGTAGCAATTTTCCCTCAAGTGGATGATCTAAGGTTTATCAATCTGTGGGAGGCGTCGGATGAAGATAGTCTCTCTCAAGCAACCCTGCAATCAAATCCAAGAAATCTCTTGCGTCCCTAACACACCTAATACAATGGCAAATTGTATAGCTGCACTAGTTTGGCGAAGAGATGGTGTCATGGTGATAAAAGTGTAGTATGAATAGTAGATATGAGTTTTTGTAGTGCGAACAATAAAAAACAGCAAGGTAGTAAATAGTAAAACGGAGCACAAACGGTATTGCAATGATGGAAAATGAGGCCTAGGGTGCATACTTTCACTAGTGCAATCTCTCAACAATGCTAACATAGTTGTCGGTGTACCAAAGTAGGGGCGCTCTTTTGTACCCCTTATTTGTGCACGGGCAGTCAGAGCCGCGGACGGCCACACTTAAGCAGGGCAGAGACAGGAAATCAGAGCCACAACACAGAATCAAAGAAACGCCAAGACAGAAGCATAAAGATCAAGAAGGCGAAGTGGTTTCCCCCGGCAAGGTCCTTGCCGGGGCAGCCCCCACGGCCCCGGAAAGGCCCTTGCCGGGGCAGCCTACCTGACGCTAGCAGGGCGTGCCATCCTTGGGCCCAGTTTCTCCAGTGTCACCGACCACGTTAGGACATGGGCTCGGGAGGCACCTCCATGGTGGCATGCAGATCTTTGTGAAGACACGAACACTTCAAATCAGAAGAGTAGAAGATGACGAACCTTTGCGAGATCCTTGCCGAGGAAACCCACAAGACCCCCTGCAGGATCCTTGCCGGGGACGACCGCAACGCCACGGCAAGACCCTTGCCGGGGCCCCGGTAAGGCCCTTGTCGGGGACGTCCGCGAGGCCACAGCTAGGCCCGCACCCGCCAAGCTTCTGCCACCTCTCCCATGCAGCTGCCAGCCCACCAGCTGGGCAGGCACCTGTGTGTCAGCACAAGGCTTCTTGGCCAACTCAGCGCATGCCTATGTGGTGGCATGCAAATCTTCGTGAGAGCCCTACCACCGCGCCACCTCAGCAGCCTGCCATCCTACATGGCACTGACCGGCTCGCTGGCCCAGGCGCGTGTCGAGGCAGGGCGAAGCGGTGGTAAAGTGGAGGGGACACGTCAGGGGCGCATTAAATGCACTTTGTCCCGTAATGGCAAGGGATAGGCTTAATCATAGTACCCCGATGCCACCTCCTGTGTGCCACTATGGATATCCCCTTGCCTATAAAAGGAGGCCCGAGGCATCCAGGAAAAGGATTCGGACTTTTGGACAAGTTACGCTCACTGTAGCTAGTTCAAGAACCTCAAGAACACAAATATACACATCAAAGCAGGACTAGGGTATTACGCATCCCTGCGGCCCGAACCTGGGTAAATGACCCGCGTGCTCGTACTGACTGCTTATCCTGCTCTCCTCGCAACCCAGCGCCCCGCAACCGTAGTAGGGATTCTTGTGATCCCATAGGTGTCGTTTCCCATCGACATCTTTGGCGCGCCAGGTAGGGGGCAAGGTAGTGAGCATCTGGTTTAGCAGCTAGTAGCATAGCTCTACATCGCCATGGCTTCCAAGTAAGAAGGCGACCAAGCGAGCAGCCCCATCGGCGGATGTAGCGAGCATTCGTGCGACGACGAAAAAAAGCTAAGTCATGCAAAAAACTTCGAATAATTCCTTCTTATATAAGGTTATCTTCCTCGGAGATCTTCCCTTTGTATGGGAAACCTACACGCAGTGGGGCCCTTCCGTTATCGGCAACGCTCTTGGTCTGTTTCGAGTCTGCTCAACAGATCGAGCGGCTACGTCGAGAGCAGTAGGGTGGCCTTCTGCTATCGGCAATGCTCTCGCTCTGCCTCGAGTCCGCTCGGCAGTTCGAGCGGCCACGCTGAGAATGGCAAGGTGGTTCGCACGGCAGCAAGCACACCCTGCCGGCCGCTAAAGTATTCGTCCTTCGAAGCACAACGGTTTGGGTTTACATGCCGGCAAGCCTACCCAGTAAGCGTAGGGTGGACGTACAGAGAAGGGTTAAACAGGGAAATAACATGCATCATATTAAAAGTACTGCAGACTTATATTACACCAATTGTTGATGCGGTTCTAACTAAAGATGTGAATTGTCTTGGTCATGAACCTGTAGCGGCAACAAGAAACGGGGCGCCTAGTCCCGGCGCTGGCCCTCCAACCTCTGGATTTCGCCGACGCGGCTGATGATGGGCTCGATGCGCTCCTTGACCCCCGAGAGGTATGCATCGCCCGGCAAGCTATCCAGCGCACCGTCGATGTCGAGGTCGGGGTTCCAGAATGCCATCTTGATGAGTACCTTGGTCATGGCGCCCTGGCAAATCATCTAGGACTCGTTGGCCAAGGAGCTCGCCCGGTTGCAGTTGAGTCGTTCCAGGGCACCAAGAATGCCCTCGAAGAACAAGGTAAGCTTGGTGTGGGGGCTCGTGCCCGGTTCCGGGGCATACCTCGCTTCCGGAATCTTCATGTCGGCCAGCTACTTGGTGATCCTGTTGGCAACGTCGGCGAGGCGGTCGGTCCAGATTTTGTCGCCCTTCACAGAATCTGCGTGGTTGGCGGCGTCGTTCTTCCGTAGCTGCTTCTCCTCAGCCAGGCTCTTGGTTAGGGCTCCTTCCTGGGTCTTGGCCTCCGAAAGCTCCCCCTCAAGGCTCACCAGCTTGAGCTTCAGGTCCTTGATGGTGTCGTTGGCTGTGGAGAGCAGCCCAGCCTTGCTGAGGACCACGGAATGCGCTTCGACTAGAGCCTCGTTGAGCGTGTTCTTCTCCGAGGACTGCTCCAGGATTTGCTTCGCCAGGCCGTCCCGCTCCACCTCCAGCTCCTTCACTTTGTTGCCGTGGGCCTGGGCCTGGGCATCGAGCGCTTCCCTGTGCTTATGCTCCAGCCCTTGGGTCCGCATCGCAGCAAGCTTCTCGACCTCCTTGTCCTTGTCGCGGAGCGTAGCAGCAAGCGTCGTCTCATGGGGGACAAGCTCCTCCTCCTGGGAGTTCAGCTCGGCATCGCGCTGAGACCAAATGGCCTCGGCCTTGGAGGCCCCCTCCCTCGCTTCCTCCCGGTCCTTCTCAAAGTCGGCCTGCTTCAGGAGGAGTTCTAGGTCGCGATTCCCCAGCTGGTCTTGGGTGTCCTTCAGCTCCTCGTGGGCCTGGCGGGACCAGGCCTGCGCCTCGGTGACGCGCTCCGCAAGGTCTGCCTCCACCTTGTGCGCCACGCCTCCTTGGACTTCGCCTTGTACATATGAGCGCGGTGGAGCGCCTGAAGCTTTTTGAAGCTGGCACTCATGGCCTGGAGGAGCCGCTCCTCTTGGGTGCCACCACCAGCGCTCGGCTCGTCGACGACCTCAAGCCCGGCGGTGACGAGCACTTCATTGTCAAACACCTCCCCCTCGGCCAGCACCCTGGTGCTTGCCGACCCTGGGAGGTGAACGAACACGTCTTCGCTCACCCTCAGGTACTTGCCTGAGCCGGAGGCAGCAGACGAGGAGGGTTGGTCGTCAACCACCTCCTCCTCGGTAGAGGCCTTGCCGGCCTCCTCCTCGGCAGAGGCCTTGCCGGCCTCCTCCTCAGCGGCGCCCTTGCCGGCCTCCTTGGCGTCGCCCTCGCCGGTCTCCCCGGCAAGCCCCTTGGCGGCATCCTCGGCCGCCGTCTCAGCGGCATCCTCGGCAGCCATCTCAGCGGCCTCCTTGGTGGCGACCTCCTTAGCCTCAGCCACGGCGTTCGCGGCAGCCTCCTCGATGATGGTGTCGGTGTCCCCCTGGTCCGCCGGGGGGGACCTGGACGCCAAAGGAGGAAATAAGGCAGGGCCAAAGCCAAGGTTCAGGAGAAAATAAAGAAAAGCAAGGGAGAACAAATGACTCACCCGTGCCAGGCTGGGAAGATGTGGCCCCCTCCCACCAATGTCTGCTGTCACGATGGAGCCGCCAGCACCCAAGTCTACCTCCTCCTCCGTGCGCACGGGCTCGGTATCTGGCGCCCTTGCCGGGGACGCCCCTCGGGGCGGTGTGGTTGATGGGGGCGGTGTGGTGAGGGAGGCCCTTAGTGGCTCCTCCTGCTGTCATTCTTCTCCTGCAAACCGCGGCAAGGTCAACGACAAGAGAATCGGGGGCCGGCAAACATTGGCAAGGGGTGGATGGTGAACTTACGCTAGGGGCTGCGCCAAGGGCTGCTGTCCGGGCTTCTCTCCACCACCAGTGGTGCCTTTGAAGTACCCATCGGGGGCGGGCTTCCCGTCGAGGCTTTGGCCCTCTTCGCCGCCCACTGAGCCAGTGTCTCCATCTCTCTGCGAGGATAAGTCAAATCAAGGAGGGTGGCGTGATTCGTAGGGATGAAAACGGTGAGAGGCAGAGTGCTTACTCATACTCTTCCTCCTCCTCTGCTGCCTTCCTCTTCCCCCTCGGGCTGAGGGACGAAAAGTCGAAGCCGATGTCCGTGCCAGCACCTGCGGGGGGAGGAGGCGGCGAAGGGGTCCGGTAGCGTTTGGATGAAGAAGAGGCGGGCGTCTTCTTCTTCGCCACCGCGGTCTTCTTCTTTGCTGCCGCGGCCTCCTTCTTCGCCGTTGTGGCCCTCGTCACGCACGCGGCCTCCCCCGAAGCCCCTTGCTACGCCACGGCCTTGTCGGGCTGGACCGGCTCGTCAGAATCGGCCCAACGCAGAACGCGCCTCTTCTGCGTAGCCGGGGGCTCGCCGGCCTCGGCCTCCTCCTTCGATGACCCTTCGCCCATGCCTTCGGCAGGGGGGCCCTCGATGCTGGTGCCGGCCGCCTCCTTGATGGACTTCACCCATGCGGCGAGCTCTTCCTCCTCTACGGCCACGACGGCCTCGTTCTCCATGCCGCCGGCCTCGCCGGCAAGCCTGGCAAGCTCCGCCTCCATCACCCTAGCGGCAATATAGTTCAACTCCTCCTGGGTGGTGTCCTGGATGAGCCGCGGTTCCTCATGGTCGATCTCTTTGACCAAATTGGCAAAGAACTCCTCCACCTCGCGTGCCGGGGGCTCGACCCAGGTCGGGTCGAGACCGTGCACGTTGAAGGGCGGCATCATGGCCAAGATTTCGGCCTGCCGGGAGTTGTTGCTCAATGGGACCACTCTCGGCGGCGGCTCGAACAAGGGCCCCTTGACAACCTTGCTGGACTTTGCAGCCTTGACGGTCCTCCTCACCTTGCCATCGGCGTACTCCTCAAGCTGGAAGAGCCTCCGGCAATACTAGGAGTGCCCCAGCATCGTGAAGTTGTTCTACAGGCTTATGTGAAGCCTCATGATGTCAGCCGCGTTCCTAAAATCACAGGCCGGCCTCCCCTTCTTGTGCAGCGGAGCGATCCGGTGGCAGATAAAATCCGCCGCGATCATCTCGAGGGTGAGCCCAGCCTTGGTAAGGCCTCAGATCCTGGTGGTGGCAATCGAGAACTTCTTATCATTGGGGTCGAGGTCGCTCCAGTTCGCGTCGCGGGGCAGTGGCTCCTGACGAACACCCTGGTAGAACTCCGGCGGGTCCTCCTCCACGATCCAGCACCACCGGCCCTGCCACTCTTCCCACCTCTCCTTTGTGGCGCCATCTGGGTACGTGCCTCTCTCCTGAATCCTCAGGATCCAAGTGACGGTCCCGAAAAGAGCACCCCCAGGTTGGACGCGCGGGGAGAAGTAGTGGCGGAAAAGCGCCATTCTGGGCACCACCCCGGTGAATCCCTTGCAGAGATGGGCAAAATATTCCAGGTGCGCCACGGCATTCGGCGTGAGTTCCAACAAGTGGAAGCCAAAAGTGCGCATGATATCGTTGAAGAAGTCGGAAAAAGGGGGCAAAGCCCGTAGAAGAAGAAGTCCGCGAAGAATGGGTACCGTTTCTGGCCGCCCTTCTTGCAATCCGTGGGGAGGGCACGCGTGGCGGGGTGCGCCGACGTTGCCGCCCCCCACAACGGCTTTTGTAGTAGTCCCTGAGCTCGAGGGCATCGATGGACGATCGGACGAAGTAGGCGGCCTGTGCCCGCCGCGCCGCCGCCTCGCTCTCCGGCGTCTCCTTCTCCCTCATATCCTCGGCCATGCCTTTCCCAATGCCAGATTTGGGCGCCATGGCGGTTGGGAAGAGAGCGAGAAGCTGGGGGCAGTGGGAAGCACAATAGTAGCGAGCAAGAGCTTGAGGGAGAAGAAGATGGGGACAGCGATGGCGAGATTGGGGGAAGCACAGGGGGTAAATGAGCCACGCGCCCGCGGTTATTCCTTTTTATGGGGAAGATGCGGGCTGCCTCTTTTCCCATTTAATGCAACGTGACGCATGCCTGCTGCGACCGCCCCACGCATGCCCCCCACATCATGCACGACCCCCACGTCGCGCGTTCAACGGTCGTCATGGGGAAGCGCAGCGGACAGAAAGTTACCGCGGTAAAAAAATGCCCCGCCTAGCCGCGCACCGTTCTGGGCCTGGCCCAACAACGTGTCGCGCTTATGTGTGGACCAGGCCCGGGGGCTCCTGTCGGTGTACCAAAGTAGGGGCGCTCTTTTGTACCCCTTATTTGTGCACGGGCAGTCAGAGCCGCGCGGACGGCCACACTTAAGCAGGGTAGAGATATGAAATCAGAGCCACAACACATAATCAAAGCAACGCCAAGACAGAAGCATAAAGTTCAAGAAGGCAAAGTGGTTTCCCCCAGCAAGGTCCTCACCGAGGCAGCCCCCACGGCCCCGGCAAGGCCCTTGCCGGTGCAGCCTACATGACGCTAGCAGGGCGCGCCATCCTTGGGCCCAGTTTCTCCAGCGTCACCGACCATGTTAGGACATGGGCTTGGGAGGCGCCTCCATGGTGGCATGCAGATCTTTGTGAAGACAAGAACACTTCAAATAATAAGAGTAGAAGACGACGAACCTCTGCGAGATCCTTGCCGAGGAAACCCACAAGACCCCCAGCAGGATCCCTCTCGGGGACGACCGCAACGCCACGGCAAGACCCTTGCCGGGGCCCTGGCAAGGCCCTTGTTGGGGACGTCCGCGTGGCCACAACCAGGCCCGCACCCGACAAGCTTGTGCCACCGCTCCCATGTAGCTGCCAGCCCACCAGCTGGGCAGGCACCTGTGTGTCAGCACAAGGCTTCTTGGCCAACTCAGCGCATGCCTACGTGGTGGCATGCAAATCTTTGTGAAAGCCCTACCACCGCGCCACCTCAGCAGCCTGCCAGCCTACATGGCACTGACCACCTCGCTGGCCCAGGCGCTTGTCGAGGCAGGACGAAGCGGTGGTAAAGTGGAGGGAACACGTCAGGGGCACATTAAATGCACTTTGTCCCGTAATGGCAAGGGATAGGCTTAATCACAGTACCCCGATGCCACCTCCTGTGTGCCACTGTGGAGATCCCCTTGCCTATAAAAGGAGGCCTGAGGCATCCAGGAGAAGGATTTGGACTTTTGGACAAGTAGCGCTCACTATAGCTAGTTCAAGAACCTCAAGAACACAAATATACACATCAAAGCAGGACTAGGGTATTATGCATCCCTGCGGCCCGAACCTGGGTAAACGACCCGCGTGCTCGTACTGACTGCTGATCCTGCTCTCCTCACAACCCAGCGCCCCGCAACCGTAGTAGGCATTCTTGTGATCCCATAGGTGTCGTTTCCCACCGACAAGTTGGATCATATAACCATCCCTCAAAGTGCGATGAAGAATCACTCTAAAGTTCCTATATAGCAGAGAACATAAGAATAAATTGGTCCTAGGGTACGAAACCACCTCAAAGCTATTCTTTCCTTCGGTCTATTCAAGAGGTCGTACTAAAATAACACAAAGCTATTCTTTCCGTTCGATCTATCCTAGAGTTCGTACTAAAATAACACCAAAGCAAAATCATATTCATAATACTCAATCCAACACAAAGAAATTCAAAGAGTTCCCCAAGATTTCTACAGGAGAAGCAAAACACGAGAACATGAATCTACCCCTCTCCATTGATTACCCCAATGTCACCGCGGGAATCCGCGAGTTGAGTGCCAAAACATATATCAAGTGAATCAATATGATACCCCATTGTCACCACGAGTATTCAATTGCAAGACATATATCAAGTGTTCTCAAATCCATAAAAGTATTCAATCTGAGAACAATGAAATCTCAAAGGGAGAAACTCAATTCATCACAACAAGAGTAGAGAGGCGAGAAACATCATACGATCCATCAACGTTAACAAAGCCCATGATACATCAAGATTGTTACATCTCGAGATCGATAGAGAGAGAGAGAGAGATTAAACACATAGCTAATGGTACAAACCCTCAGCCCCGAGGCTGGACTACTCCCTCCTCATCGTGGTGGCCACTGGGATGATGAAGATGGCCACCGGTGATGATTTCCCCCTCCGGCAGGGTGCTGGAACGGGGTCTAGATTGGACCTCATGGATACAGAGGCCTTGCGGCGGTGGATCTTCTGATCTAGGGCTACCCCGAAGGGTTTTGGAATATTTGGGAATTTATAGCGCGAAGAGGCGGTTCAAGGGGCGCCCGAGGTGGCGCTGCTCCCCTCGAGCAGCCCCCTAGGTGCTTCCTTGGCCCACTAATGGTCTTCTGGTCCATAAAAAATCTCCAACAAGTTACGCGGTGTTTGGACTCCGTTTGATATTGATTTCCTACGATGTAAAAAACAAGCAACAAAACAGCAACTGGCACTGGGCACTAGGTCAATAGGTTAGTCCCAAAAAATGATATAAAGTTGCTATTAAATGATTGTAAAACATCCAAGAATGATAATATATTAGCATGAATACTTCATAAATTATAGATACGTTGGAGACGTATCAGTATCCCCAAGCTTAATTCCTACTCGTCCTCGAGTAGGTAAATTATAAAAGAAATAATTTATGAAGTGTGAGTGCTAGCAAAGTGCATAAGTTTGATCAGTGACAATTTCAATCACTTTTCCTAGCATCATAACAACAATTATTTCTTATAAAACTTCTCACGATCAAGTAGCAACCAATTCACATGTTAAGGTTCAAACAATGAATTCTCTTTGAAACTCAACAACATATGTTCTTAGTCACCAAGCAATTGCAATTCAACTTATTAAACAAAGTCTAAGTAAGAGCTCCACATACTAAACCATCATATAGTCTTCTATGATTGCTAACACTCACTGCATACACATGACCAAAACGTTTCAACCAGACACATAGAAAGATAGGGGCTTATAATTTTGCCTCCCAACGTGTTCACATTTGGGTGATGTCAACAATAATCATGCTACCCATATCCAACCGGATATATGCGCCTAGATCTTTCCTCACCACATGATGCTTGCCAAAGGAGAAAAATAAAAAGGAATAGAGAAAAACTTCGACTCTTGCATGAAACAAAATACATAAAAGTAAAAGATAGGCCCTTTGCAGAGGGAAGCAGAGGTTGCCATGCGCTTATTTGTTTGTATGCTCAACCCCTTAGTGCAAAAGAACTTTAAGTTATATTGCCCCTTATGAAAGCAACCTTTATTATGCAGTCTATCGCTTTTATTCTTTGCCATCACAACTTCATACAACGCTCAATTTTCTCTTACACTAAATGATCTAACACTTTTAGAATCAATTTTTATTGCCTTATTGCACCGATGACAACTTACTTGAAGGATCTTGCTCAATCCATAGGTAGGTATGGTGGACTCTCGAAAATAAGATTTGGGTTTAAGGGTTTTTGGATGCACAAATAGTATGTCTACTTGGCGCGGAGTTTTTGGCTAGCAAAGGTAGGAGGCAAGCACCACATGTTGAAGGATCTATGACAATATAACTTCTATGTGAATATGAACAAACATAAATCATTACGTTGTCTTCCTTGTCCAACATCAACAATTTTGGCATATAATATTTTGATGGGGGCTCACAATCACAAAGGATTTCCAAGATAGTGTATTTGCATGTGAAAGTTCTCTTCCTTATACTATTTATTCGTGAATTGCTTGTATGACCAATACTGTGATTGTCAAGCTTCAAAAGATTTCACTTTCTAAACCCAATGTGAAACTACCGCTAGGCATGATATAATTTTAACTTCATGATATTCAATTTATTCAACAATTTACTCATTGGATATAAGTGAAACACTAGAGCAATTCCATAGAAAAGAGCTTCATTGACGGGATGTGAATGCCACTTACCTATCCTCCCTGGCAACTAATTGAGGGCTCTATTTTATTTAAAAACTTTCAAGTCTAAGTATTTTACTAAAACAGCAAGCAAAATGAAAATAAAATGACATTCTAAGAATATCACAACTCATGTGAAGAAGCAAAAACTTAGGCTCAACCAATACTGACCGATAATTGTTGAAGAAGAAAGGTGGGATGCCTACCAGGGCATCCCCAAGCTTAGATGCTTGAGACTTATTGAAATATAAATTTGGGATGCCTTTGGCATCCCCAAGCTTGAGCTTTTGTGTCTCCTTAATTCCTCTCATATCACGGCTTCCCTAAATCTCAAAAACTTCACCCACAGAAAACTCAACAAGAACTCGTGAGATAAGTTAGCATAAATCAATGCAAAACCGTATCATTATCTACTGTAGAAAATCACTAAAATTAATATTCAACATTTCATACTAAATGCCTCTGCATATTTAATAGTCCTATCCTCAAATAGAATCATTAAACAAGCAAACACATGCAAACAATGCAAACATAACAGCAATCTGCCAAAACAGTATAGTCTGTAAAGAATGCAAGATTCATAATACTTCCCTAATCCAAAAAATTATGCAACAAACTACACACTGTATAAAATTTATCAGAGCTTATTTTTGCAAAAAAATCATCAATTTATCATATTCTTACTTTTCTAGGGAATTTTTGCAACAGCATAAACTTTCTATTTTGAAACAGCAACTCATATACTTGCAAGATGAGGATGGCAAAGGCTATGATTGCCACTTTTAGTGAAATAAAAGATGCAAAACATTATTCTAAATAACAGAAAGAAAATCATAACAAAATAATTTGACGCTCCAAGTAAAACACATATCATGTGACGAATGAAAACAAAGCTCCAAGTGAGGTTACCGATAATGTTGGAGACGAAAGAGGGGATGCCTTCCGGGGCATCCCCAAGCTTAGTTGCTTGGATATTCCTTGAATATTAGCTTGGGGTTACTTGGGAATCCCCAAACTTAGGATCTTGTCACTCATTATTCTCCTCATATCGACATCTCATCCAAAATTGAAAACTTCAATCACACAAAACATAACGGAACTTCATGAGATAGGTTAGTATGATAAAGAGCAAACCATTTCACTTTGGTAATGTCAAAGCCAAGATTCATAATTGTGTCCACACAATTTCTACTGTAGCATATCATTTCCACAATTTATATTGAGCAATATAAGATATAGAAACTAGGAAACAAGCAAACTATGCATTTAAAACAGAATCTGTCAAAAACAGAACAGTCTGTAGTAATCCATACTCAAACCATACTTATGCTACTTCAAAAATTATTAAAAAAACTTGGACGACGTGAGAAATTTGTATATTAATCTTCTGCAAAAAGAATCAACTCAAAATCACTCTTCTGTTAAAAATGAGAGTTATTTTCGTGAGCGCAAAAGTTTCTGTTTTTCAGCAAGATCAAATCAACCATCACCCAACATGATCCCAAAGGCTTTACTTGGCACTTTATTGAAACAAAAGCAATAAAAAATAATTAATACAGTAGCATAATCATGTTAACACACAAAAACAGTAGGTAAAAGTGTTGGGTTGCCTCGCAACAAGCGCTTTTCTTTAATGCCTTTTAGCTAGGCATGATGATATCAATGATGCTCGTATAAAAGATAAGAATTGAAACATAAAGAGAGCATCATGAATCACATGGCAAGCACATTTAAGTCTAACCCACTTCATATGCATAGGGATTTTGTGAGCAAACAACTTATGGGAACAAGAATCAACTAGCATAGGAAGGCAAAACGAGCAAAACTTCAATATTTTCAACACATAGAGAGGAAACCTGATACTATTGCAATTCCTACAAGCATAAGTTCCTCCCTCATAATAATTTTCATTAGCATCATGAAGAAATTCAACCATATAACCATCACATAAAGCATTCTTTTCATGACACATAAGCATAGAAAACTTATTACTCTCCACATAAGCAAATTTCTTCTCATCAGTAGTAGTGGGAGCAAACTCAACAAAATAACTATCATGAGAGTGAAAATTAAAATCATGATGACGAGTTTCATGGTTATAATTATTCTTTATAGAATACATGTCATCACCATAATCATCATAGATAGCAACCTTGTTCTCATAGTCAATTGAAGCCTCATCCAAATGGTGGATTCATCATTAAATAAAGTCATGACCTCTCTGAATCCACTTTCATAATTATAATCATCATAAATAGGAGGCATGCTATCATCATAATAATTTATCTCATCAAAACTTGGAGGAGTAAAAATATCATATTCATCAAACATAGCATCCCCAAGCTTGTAGATTTGCATATCACTAGCATCATGGATATTCAAAGAATTCATACTAACAACATTGCAATCATGATCATCATTCAAACAATTTGTGCCAAACATTTTATTGACTTCTTCTTCTAGCAACTGAGCACAATTTCCGAACCATCATTTTCAAGAAAGACATTATAAAGATGATCAAAAATATGATGCAACCTTAATTCCATTTTTATGTAGTTTTATTTTATAAACCAAACTAGTGATAAAACAAGAAACTAAAAGATTCAATTGCAAGATCTAAAGATATACCTTGATGCACTCACCTCCCCGGCAACGGCGCCAGAAAAGAGCTTGATGTCTACTATGCAACTTTATTCTTGTAGACTTGTGTTGGGCCTCCAAGAGCAGAGTTTCGTAGGATAGTAGCAATTTTCCCTCAAGTGGATGACCTAAGGTTTATCAATCCATGGGAGCCGTAGGATGAAAATAATCTCTCTCAAGCAACCCTGCAATCAAATACAAGAAATCTCTTGTGTCCCCAACACACCCAATACAATGGCAAATTGTATAGGCGCACTAATTCAGCGAAGAGATGGTGATAAAAGTGTAGTATTAATAGTAAAGATGAGTTTTTGTAGTGCGAACAATAAAAAACAGCAAGGTAGTAAATAGTAAAATGGAGCACAAACGGTATTGCAACGATGGAAAATGAGGCCTAGGGTGCATACTTTCACTAGTGCAATCTCTCAACAATGCTAACATAGTTGGATCATATAACCATCCTGCAAAGTGCAATGAAGAATCACTCCAAAGTTCCTATCTAGCTGAGAACATAAGAATAAATTGTTTGTAGGGTACGAAACCACCTCAAAGCTATTCTTTCTGTTCGATATATTCAAGAGTTCATACTAAAATGACACAAAGCTATTCTTTCGGTTTGATCTATCCTAGAGTTCGTACTAAAATAACACCAAAGCAAATTCATATTCATAATACTCAATCCAACACAAAGAACTTCAAAGAGTGCCCCAAGATTTCTACCGAAGAAGCAAAAGACGTGAACGTGCATCAACCAATATGCATAGATTAGCCCAATGTCACCGCGGGAATCCGCGAGTTGAGTGCCAAAATATATATCAAGTGAATCAATACGATACCCCATTGTCACCACGAGTATTCAATTGCAAGACATATATCAAGTGTTCCCAAATCCATAAAAGTATTCAATCCAATGACAATGAAATCTCAAAGGGAAAAACTCAATTCATCACAATAAGAGTAGAGAGGGGAGAAACATCATATGATCCATCTACATTAACAAAGCCCATGATACATCAAGATTGTGACATCTCAAGATCGCTAGAGAGAGAGAGATTAAACACATAGCTAATGGTACAGACCCTCAGCCCCGGGGGTGGACTACTCCCTCCTCGTCGTGGTGGCCACCGGGATGAGGAAGATTGCCACCGGTGATGATTCCCCCCTCTGACAGGGTGCCGGAACGGGGTCTAGATTGGATCTCGTGGATACAGAGGACTTGCAGTGGCGGAACTTCTGATCTAGGGCTACCCCAAAGGGTTTTGGAATATTTGGGAATTTATAGCATGAAGAGGCGGTTCAAGGGGCGCCCGAGGTGGCCAGCACCCACCAGTGCGCGCCTGAGCCTCCTGGCGCGCCCTGGTGGGTGCTGCTCCCCTCGAGCAGCCCCCTAGGTGCTTCCTTGGCCCACTGGTGGTCTTCTGGTCTATAAAAAACCTCCAAAAAGTTACACGGTGTTTGGACTCTGTTTGATATTGATTTCCTGCGATGTAAAAAACAAGCAAAAAATAGCAACTGGCACTGGGCACTGGGTCAATACGTTAGTCCCAAAAAATGATATAAAGTTGCTATAAAATGATTGTAAAACATCCGAGAATGATAATATATTAGCATGAATACTTCATATATTATAGATACGTTGGAGACGTATCATCCACAAACGGCCCAGACAACCCAATGGGCTCGGCCCACGTACAAAGGATCATCTCATCCTTCTCCCTTGTTGTCCACTGCTCACTGGGTAGTAGCAGGTGTGACAATTGCGCCCCCTTGAGCGAGAGTATCTTCCTCCAGCACGAAGCCGACGGGTAGCGGTGATGTAAGACGGCGTAGTCCTCCCAAGTTGCCGAGACTTGGTTAAGACCACTGCACACGAACCTGAACCACAAAGGTTTTACCTTTCTTCACCATGCGATGATCCAGGATGAGCTCTGGTTGCAATGGTGCAGTAGTGAGATCAGCCATGCGAGTCAGTTCTGCGAACATTGGAGAGTAGTTTGGGGTGAATGGCTTCAATTGTGAGACATGGAACACGGGATGTATGCGGCTGTTCTGTGGTAGTGTCGGCATGTATGCCATGGTGCCAATTATTTGCTCGATCTTTGATAACCTACAAGTATAGGGGATCACACCAGTTTTCGAGGGTAGAGTATTCAACCCAAATTTATTGATTCGACACAAGGGGAGCCAAAGAATATTCTCCGGTATTAGCAGTTGAGTTGTCAATTCAACCACACATGGAAAACTTAATATCTGCAGCAAAGTATTTAGTAGCAAAGTAATATGGAAGTAACGGTAATAATGGCAAAAGTAACAGTGGCAGTTTTGTAGTAATTGTAACAGCGGCAATGATAAAGTAACTAAGAAAAGATCAATATGTGAAAAGCTCGTGGGCAATGGATCAATGATGGATAATTATGTCGGATGTGATTCCTCATGCAATAGTTATAACATAGGGTGACACAGAACTAGCTCAAGTTCATCAACGTAATGTAGGCATGTATTCTGAATATAGTCATACGTTCTTATGGAAAAGAACTTGCATGACATCTTTTGTCCTACCCTCCCGTGGTAGCGGGGTCCTATTGGAAACTAATGGATATTAAGGCCTCCTTTTAATAGAGTACCGGACCAAAGCATTAACACTTAGTGAATACATGAACTCCTCAAACTACGGTCATCACCGGGAGTGGTCCCGATTATTATCACTTCGGGGTTACCGGATCATAACACATAGTAGGTGACTATTCACTTGCAAGACAGGATCAAGAACTCACATATATTCATGAAAACATAATAGGTTCAGATCTGAAATCATGGCACTCGGGCCCTAGTGACAAGCATTAAGCATAGCAAAGTCATAGGAACATCAATCTTAGAACATAATGGATACTAGGGATCAAACCCTAACAAAACTAACTCGATTACATGGTAAATCTCATCCAACCCATCACCGTCCAGCAAGCCTACGATGGAATTACTCACGCACGGCGGTGAGCATCATGAAATTGGTGATGGAGGATGGTTGATGATGATGACGGCGACGGATTCCCCTCCCCGGAGCCCCGAACGGACTCCAGATCACCCTCCCGAGAGAGATTAGGGCTTGGCGGCGGCTCCATATCATAAAACATGATGAATCCTTCTCTCTGATTTTTTTCTCCCTGAACGTGAATATACGGAGTTGAAGTTGAGGTCCGTGGAGCATCAGGGGGCCCACGAGGCAGGGGGCGTGCCCAGGGGGGTAGGCGCGCCCCCACCCTCGTGGACAGGGTGTGGGCCCCCTAGGCTTGATTCTTTTGCTAGTATTTTTTATAAATTCCAAAAATAATCTTCGTGAAGTTTCAGGTCATTCCGAGAACTTCTATTTCTGCACAAAAATAACACCATGGCAATTCTGCTGAAAACAGCGTCAGTCCGGGATAGTTCCATTCAAATCATACAAGTTAGAGTCCAAAACAAGGGCAAAAGTGTTTGGAAAAGTAGATACGATGGAGACATATCAACTCCCCCAAGCTTAAACCTTTGCTTGTCCTCAAGCAATTTAGTTGACAAACTGAAAGTGATAAAGAAAATCTTTTACAAACTTTGTTTGCTCTTGTTGTTGCAAATATGTAAAGCCATCATTCATGTTTTCAGCAAAGATTATGAACTAACCACATTCACAATAACATCTAGGTCTCATATTTACTCATATCAATGGCATAATCAACTAGCGAGCAATAATAATAAATCTCGGATGACAACACTTTCTCAAAACAATCATAATATGGCATAACAAGATGGTATCTCGCTAGCCCTTTCTGAGACCGCAAAACATAAATGCAGAGCACCTCTGAAGATTGAGGACTAACTGGACATTGTAATTCATGGTAAAAGAGATCCAGTCATAGTTACACTCAATATAAATTAATAGTAATGGATGCAAATGATAGCAGTGCTCTCCAACTGGTGCTTTTTAATAAGAGGATGATGACTCAACATAAAATTAAATAGATAGGCCCTTCACAGAGGGAAGCAGGGATTTGTAGAGGTGACAGAGCTCGATTTTTGAAATAGAGATAAATAATATTTTGGGTGGTATACTTTCATTGTCAACATAACAACCAAGAGACCTCGATATCTTCCATGCTACACACATTACAGGCGGTTCCCAAACAGAATGGTAAAGTTTATACTCCCCCACCACCAACAAGCATCAATCCATGGCTTTCCTGAAACAACGGGTGCCTCCAACTAACAACAATCCTGGGGGAGTTTTGTTTGCAATTATTTTAATTTGAGCATGGGACTGGGCATCCCTGTTACCAGCCATTTTCTCGTGAGTGAGGAGCGGAGTCCACTCCTCGTGAGAATAACCCACCTAGCATGGAAGATATAGACAGCCCTAGTTGATACATGAGCTATTCGAGCATAGAAAACAGAATTTCATTTGAAGGTTTGGAGTTTGGCACATACAAATTTACTTGGAGCGGCAAGTAAATACCGCAAATAGGAAGGTATGGTGGACTCATATGGAATAACTTTAGGGTTTATGGAAGTGGATGCACAAGCAGTATTCCCGCTTAGTACAAGTGAAGGCTAGAAATAGACTGGGAAGCGACCAACTAGAGAGCAACAATAGTCATGAACATGCATTAAAATTAATCAACACTGAGTGCAAGCATGAGTAGGATATAAATCACCATGAACATAAATATCGTGGAGGCTATGTTGATTTTGTTTCAAATACATGCGTGAGCATGTGCCAAGTCAAGCCACTCGAATCGTTCAAAGGAGGATACCACCCTATCATACCACATCACAACCATTTTAATAGCATGTTGGCACGCAAGGTAAACCATTATAAACTCCTAGCTAATTAAGCATGGCATGAGCAACTATAATCTCTAATTGTCATTGCAAACATGTTTCATTCATAATAGGCTAAATCAGGAATGATTAACTAATCATATTTACAAAAACAAGATAGGTCGAGTTCATACCAGCTTCTCTCCTCTCAATCAGTCCATCATATATCGTCATTATTGCCTTTCACTTGCATGACCGAACGGTGTGGATAATAATAATAGTGCATGTGCATTGGACTAAGTTGGAATCTACAAGCATTTAATACAAGGGAGAAGACAAGGTAATATGGGCTCTTGGTTAAATCAACAATAATGCATATGAGAGACACTCAACATTTTCATCATGGTCTTCTCCTCTCGACCCCCAAAGAAAAGAAAAGAAATAAAACTATTTACACAGGAAAGCTCCCAACAAGCAAAAGAAGAACGAGAAATATTTTTGAGTTTTCTTTTAATTACTACTACTACAGGCATGGAAAGTAAACTAGCTAAAAGCTATGACTATTTTTTTTGTTTTTCTTAAGGTTTTTCAAACACACAAGAAGATGGCTTAGAAAAGAAAATAAACTAGCATGGATAGTACAATGAAAAAGTATGAGCACCGACAACTAGAATGAGTGTCTGAACATGAATGTAATGTCGGTGAGAAGTACGTACTCCCCCAAGCTTAGGCTTTTGGCCTAAGTTGGTCTATAGCCACTGCTGGCCTGGCGAATATCTAAAATCGTAGTTGGGGTTGTACTGAGATGCAGCAGCTACTGCCCTCAAGAGCTGCAGCTCTGAGGCGAGCTGCCTCCGTCCTCCTCTCGTATTCGTTCGCCTCCTCCCTGGTTATAACATATCTCCTTTTTGCCTGAAAGTCAAAGAAAGCAGGAGCAGGAAGGGCGACATGGACAGTGCGTTGTCTGTCAAAGATTAGTCGGTATTGGATGGACTGTTCATTCCTCTCAAGAAATTGATGGCGAACCATAGCACTATAATCTAGATAAGCAGGAGGTAACTCTATATCATTTTCATGTATGGGTACATCAAGATAAGTAGCTACACAAGTTGCATAAATTCCACCAAACAAATCTCCACTTATACCATTGAGATGCAACCTTCGTGCAACAATGGCCCCCAAGTTATATTGTTTATCACCTAATACCGCACTCTTGAGGACACTAAGATCTGGAACGCACATATGACAAGCTTCATCTTTACCGTTAATGCATCTACCTATAAAGAGAGCAAAATAATGTATGGACCTATGGTAGCTTGTGTGATTTCTCTAGATTCCCCCACAGTGATACTAGCAAGAAAGTATTTATATTCATATTTGCGAGGTTCACTAACATTGCCCCACTACGGGAGTTAACAAGTAGTATTAAAATCTTCCAAATCCATGGTATATGATTTATCATAAAGATCAAATAAAACAGTGTGAGAATTGCGCGAGGATGTAAATTTAAACCTTCTCACAAAGGAATCAGTTAGGTGGTAGTATTGGGAGCACTTATCTTACACGAAGTCCTCAAGATCAGCATTACGCACATACGCGTCAAATTCATCCTTAATGCCTGCCTGGACCATAAACTCCTCTGACGACCATTTACAAGGCCGCACTTGAGCTTTCCTCGGTGGTTCATAGTCCGGCTCACGTATCGCAAGCCTTGGTCCTTGCTTTCTCGAGGAACCACCTTGGTATGTTTTCATATGCATTTTTCTTTCTCTGAAAAATTCTGAAATTTTAGTGACTCAAAATAAAAGTGAACCAAACTCAACAAAATTGATAGCAAATACTCCCACAAGTTCCTAGAGACTATATCATGCATTAAAACTACTTTGGACCATATAAATTTGGCATGCAAGCTCAACAACATGGTCACCTTAGCAGCAAAGATTTGCAATGAATAAAGCACTAGAACAAAAACTAATTGGACCATTGGAGGAGTCACATACCGAAGAACAATCCCCCAAAATAGTTTCGTGAATGAAGCTTTGAGCAAGGAGATCAAAAATCGAAGCAAAACGAGCTAGGACACGAGTTTGAGCTGTGTGGTGATTTTTTTCTGGAGGAAGACGAAGTGTGTGGGTGTAGGAATAAGTGGAGGGGCCATGTGGGGCCCACGAGGCAGGGGGGCGCGCCCAGGGGGAGGGCGCGCCCTGGACCCTCGTGGCCAGGTGGTGTGGCCCCCTGTTGTGTTCTTAGTTCCAAATATTCTTAAATATTCTACAAATAATCATATTTCATTTTCGGGACATTTGGAGAACTTTTATTTTCGGGGTATTTTTTATTGCAAGGATAAATCAGAAAACAGACAGAAAAATATTATTTTTGCTTTATTTAATCTAAATAACAGAAAGTAAAAGGAGGGTACATAGAGTTGTGCTTTCTAACTTCATCCATCTCATGCTCATCAAAAGGAATCCACTAACAAGGTTGATCAAGTCTTGCTAACAAACTCTTTTTCAATAACATGGAACCGAAGAAATTTCGAATAACACTAGGTTACCTCAATGGGGATATGTGTAACACCCGCGATGTGGCTATAACTCTCATGTGTCGAGGCACGATTTAGAGGCATAACCGCATGGTGGTTTTGTCGCAAGAAGGGTCATCTTCACACAATCCCATGTAATGAACAAGAATGGGATAAAGAGTTGGCTTACAATCGCCACTTCACACAACGAACATATAATTCATACATCATTCAGAGTACACACATAGTCCGACTACGGACAAAGCCAAAAGAAAAGAAGATAACCCCAAATGCTAGATCCCCGGTCGTCCCAACTGGGCTCCACTACTGATCAACATGAAACGATACATAGCAACGACCAAGGTCTTCGTTGAGCTCCCATCTGAGCTCGATTGCATCACCTGCACTGGTATCATCAGCACCTGCAACTGTTGTGATAGTATCTGGTGAATCACGAGGACTCAGCAATCTCAAAACCCGCGAGATCAAGACTATTTAAGCTTATGGGTAGGAAGTGGTAATGAGGTGGAGTTGCAGCAAGCACTAAGCAAATATGGTGGCTAACATACGCAAATAAGAGCGAAAAGAGAAGCAACGGAACGGTCGAGAAGCTAGAAGTGATCAAGAAGTGATCCTGAAACTACTTACGCACAATCATAACACAAAGGCCGTGTTCACTTCCCGGACTCCGCCGAAAAGAGTGCATCACGGCTACACACGCGGTTGATGCGTTTTAATTAAGTCAAGTGTCAAGTTCTCTACAAGTGGATATTAACAAATTCCCATCTACCACATAACCGTGGGTACAGCTCTCGAAAGTTTAAACCCTGCAGGGGTGTCCCAACTTAGCCCATTATAAGCTCTCATGACCAACGAAGGATATTCCTTCTCCCGGGAAGACCCGATCAGTCTCGGAATCCCAGTTACAAGACATTTCGACAATGGTAAAACAAGACCAGCAAGACTGCCCGAATGTGCCGACAAATTCCGATAGGAGCTGCACATATCTCGTTCTTAGGGCACACTGGATGAGTCAAACTACGAGTAAAACCAACCCTCGAGTTTCCCCGAGGTGGCCCCGCAGGGTGCTCGGTTCGGACCAACACTTAGAGAAGCACTGGCCCGGGGGGTTAAAATAAAGATGACCCTCGGGCTCGCGAAAACCCAAGGGAAAGGTAATAGGTTGTTAGGCAAATGTAAAACCAAAGTTGGGCCTTGCTGGAGGAGTTTTATTCAAAGCAAACTGTCAAGGGGTTCCCATACACCCAGCCGCGTAAGGAACGCAAAATCAAGGAACATAACACCGGTATGACGGAAACTAAGGCGGCAAGAGTGGAACAAAACACCGGCATAAGGCCTAGCCTTCCACCATTCACCAAGTGTATAGATGCATTAATTAAATAAGAGATATTGTGACATCCCAACATAATCCTGTTCCAACATGGAGCAATCTTCAACTTCACCTGCAACTAGCACCGCTATAAGAGGGGGCTGAGCAAAATCGGTAACATAGCCAAACAACGGTTTGCTAGGAAAGGTGGGTTAGAGGCTTGACATGGCAATATGGGAGGCATGGTAAACAAGTGATAGGTAGCACAGCATAGCGATAGAACGAAGCAACTAGCAAGCAAAGATAGAAGTGGTCGAGGGTAATGGTCATCTTGCCTGAGATCCCGATAGGAAGAAGAACGAGTCCATGAAGTAGTCGAACAACGTAGTCGAACGAATCCTCACAACTCCGGAACGAAACCGAAGCTAACGAGAGAAGCAAACCGGAAAGTAGCAAACAACATGGTAAACAACCATCACATAAACATGGCACGATGCACAACCAAGTATGATGCATGTCCAGTTTAAAGAGGCATGGCATGTCAAAGTGCAACGAACAATACTACACGTTAAGTGGAGCTCAATATGCAAAACAAGTTGCATATTGACGAAACACCACATTGAATTATTTCATTTACTCTCTGTTAAGGTAATCAACAATTATCAAAATGTTAATTAACATGGCAAGAGGTGAAGCATAATAAAAC
The DNA here is from genome assembly GCF_018294505.1 of Triticum aestivum. Taxonomy (NCBI): domain Eukaryota; kingdom Viridiplantae; phylum Streptophyta; class Magnoliopsida; order Poales; family Poaceae; genus Triticum; species Triticum aestivum. The sequence goes on along the minus strand of NC_057804.1, from coordinate 247,236,951 downwards.
TACCTATCTAGGCAAGTTTAAATGAGGCCGGAAACAACAAACAACAATTTTGGAAAATCCTCATGTGCATATTTCGAATTTGGTACGGTTCTGCCTATTACATAATTTTAGAGTTGTTAAACATGCAAAGTAAGTGCACCAAGTTAAACTAGGCATTTTTCCACCCCATTTACATATAAAGTTTATTTAAAACCGAGTTATGGTTATTTAGTTATGAAATAAATCATTTTAACATGTTATTTAAGCAAAAAATAAAGCAAACAGCAAGTTTAAGCAATATAACATGGATGAAAGTGGAATATTATGAAACTAGATGAAAATCTAAGCATTTTACATATTAAAAACATTTTAATCCGATGCACCATTTGTGAGTTATTAAATGCATGATCTAGAGGGACTTTTCTGTAAAAACTATCGTTCTCTGGATAAAGCTAAACTCGTAGATCTGGAAAAAAAACAGACACGGGCCGAATCTGGTTGCACTGCTGGGCTAACAGAGAGGAGGGCTCTGGGCGCTCACCCATGGGCTTCAGCCCGTTGGTGGAGGAGGAGGTCGTCGGGGGGGATGGATCCCGAGGGGGATTTGGTGAGTGGGTGGTGGCGGCTGATCTGAGGAGGGGGAAGGCCGTAGGTGGCGGCGGCTAGGGGGGACAAATGTCCTTGGATTTAGGGTTTGGTCTAAAAATGGACAAGGAGGTTTATATATATAGGAAAGAGTGGAGTTTAGATCATCCGATCGAAATCAGACGGTCGAGATGAAGTAGGCTTGAGATGTCCAAATAAGAAAACGGAGATGTTTTATAGATGTTAGGGGATGATTCGAATCCAACGGAGATGACTGAGCGGGTCAGGTTCGGGGCAGGTATCGGACACGCGCAAGAGGGGGTCGGTGGTTGTGCAGAGAGGTTAGGTGGTCAGAGAAGAGGAACTCGAAAAACCCGATTGGTCTCGGAATGGTCAAAGGAGGCAAGGGGAACGCGGCAACTACGAACGGGTGCGAGTTTTATGAAAACATGCGGATGCAATGCACATGATGCCATGAGATGAGATGCATGACATGAACAAAATGCAAAACAAAAGACAAAACCCAACCACGAAGGAAATAACATATCACATAGCCGGAAATGGCAAGAGTTGGAGTTACAAATATGGAAAGTTACATCCGGGGTGTTACAACACTCCACCACTACAAGAGGATCTCATCCCGAGATCTAGGATGGCAACAGAGAGAAACGGAAGAGGAAGAGAAGAGGTAAAACTAAGTTGCTTCTTCGACAAATGAGTGAACCCAAAGAACCTTGAGAGGTTGAAAAGTTGATAGAAAGCACACAATGGATTTGAACACAATTGAGAGCACTGCGGTAGAAAATAGAAACAAGGAACACCATGTGAACCTTGGAGGTTGCAAAGCTATGAATGACGAGTACAATGGACAAGAAGGAATTGGAACCACTCTGGTTGAAATGAGATAAACAAGGAACAAGGAAGATCAAATTCGGACAGCACTCTGAATGAAAGAGATGCAAGACTTAATAAGATGAAAAGAACTTGAAGAGATGACACAACACTCTGGTTAAATGGATAAGCATGAAAAGAACATGATCCTCAAATCGAGATGATGAGTGAAGAGAGCAACATCACAATGCCTCCGGAACGAAAGAATAGAAGCTAGATTGTTGGGATAAAGGGAAGAAGAAGAAAATGACACCTTCTGCCACAAATGAACTTGGAAAGCATCCTTGCAAAGAAGAATTGAACGGAGTTGTTGGAAAATCAACAACGAAAAGCACAAGCTTGTTATGGGCTTATAGCAAACATCTCAAAATGATGAGGTGACAGCCAGCCACTAATAGAAACAATTTATTGGTTGAGATCAATGGGATAAGAGAAACTTCTTTCACCAAGAGGATAATTGGAGAACTTGGGTCATTAATTAGCACCACAATTAGAAACATTCCTTCGGGAAGGCTTTTAGGTGAAATCTTTACCAAGATAACTCCAAGGAAGAAAATGATGGGTTTAAATATCTCATTCCTGACACTTGTGAATCATGAAGCATGAAGCATGAAGTAAATTGTCAAAATGACATAACACCACCTCAAAAGATAAGGGAACCAAAGTTGCATTCGGGAATGCAAGAAGAAGAATGCTTGAATGCCTCAAAACAAAACATGTGTTGAGCACCATGTTTAATTTTGAGTATAGCTTGGCGGGTCATAACATCGAGCGAAATCTTGAAGAACAAATGAGGAATGAAAGGAATCATTGACGAACCACCATGTAGAGCCTCCATGAAGAACTCCAGTAATAAAAGGATGATAAAAAGAAAGAGAAGTTGAAAACACAAGGTGAAGCCTTGCAATGATTTAGATGGAGCTTCGCGACGAGATAATGCGGAAAACTTGGAACTCCGAAAAAGAAAAAGATGAAACACTAGAACCGAGAATTACTTCATCATGAACAATCTCCGGAAGAAAAGAATTGAATCACCCCGAGAAAATAAGAATGAGATTTAGTTTATGCTTATCCTTCATCAAATTAAATTAAAAACAAGCAATAGATTTGGCATACTACTTATTCCCGTAGAAAGGATTAAGAGAGATATAGCGCAAACTTGAGAAGGTATTGATGGAACCACCGGTGGAATTTGGAAACAACTAATGAATTAATATGATAACGAAGGAAGTGAAATCTTGAACAAACCACCATAAGAATTGAAAATGAGAGTAGCAAAGGCACAATTCGTCGGGAAGAATTGGAAGAATGAAGATACTTGAGGGGATTTAGATACATGAGAACGAAGAGATCATGAGCTGACTAAAGAGTATACTTGAACGATCCACCGGTAAGATTTGGAGAAAGGAAGCAACTCCTGAAATGCGTCGGATGGTTGAAAAGAATTCTCACAATCGAAAACAATTATGAGAGGATGGCATAAAGCTAGAACCATGAATCTTGAAGAGAATGGAGCAAGATTTAAGAGAAATCTCTTCGTCGGTCTTCAAATGTTGAGGATGATGATGAGAAACACCACCATGAATTGTTAAGACACTCCGAGAGAATGAAAAACAAAGAGGTTGGGCCAACAATGAAAAATAATTTGAAATCGATCTTGGAAAACATCTGACTGATGAAATTCATTCTTACGTCAAACTTCGAAAAGAATTAGGGAATGGCTCCGGGAAAATTAGAAGAGTCAGGTAAGATCCTGGGAAAAGACATGTGGGTTAGGGCCCACTCGAAAGAAACATCGTTGAAGGATTGCTTGAAATAGAGATTGCACCGGTAGAATTAAATAGCTTGAATGAGAGAAAAACCTCGAAGTACTCGAACGGATTAAGAATGGAAACATGATTCTTCTGAGATATCTTTAGCACTCCGGATATGAATAGAGAGAGGTGAAAAATTATGAGATGCACCGGCATGGGATAGCATTTGAAACGAGGAAAGGGATATGATCAACACCGAAAGCGTCCATCGGAAAAGAATACAAGAATGAAGATGAACTTGAAGCTCGTGAGCATCTTCACGAGGGATCACCGGATCAGAACATTGATTGAAAAGAGTGAAGAGACTTCACATGAATAAATGGATACTTGATTAAAATATATGAGTCCTTGAAGAAAAGGGGTGGGAGGGAGGGAAAAACAAAGGCAACTTGGGGCAGATGGAATGGATACTGTTGAGAAAACTTAGAATTGATCTCGCGAATGTTGAAATGATCAGATCCACTTGAAGAGAAGCACGCTGGTTGGAAAAGAATTAACATGACGACCTCGATGATCAAGAAGGATTAGTATTCACATAGCAATATGAGAACACCGTTTAGGAAAGGTATGGATTCAACATTTGACTTCGAAGCAACTCGAATACCACAAATAAAACAAAACAAAGGATTTGGCTTGCAGAATAAGCCGCAAACAAACATATGATAGAGATTTCGTCCGACGTTTTCGTGGTGGGGCCCACACGGGCTCGATCGTACAGCACGATCATGTACAAGGCAGTGCACATGACATACGAAGCGTCCCTGAGTCAGCATAGCAAGGACTCATTAAGACACAACAAGACCACTGTAAAAACGACTGTGGATAGGCGGACCACTAGACGTCGAACCCCAATCTCATATCATGCATCTGTCGGAAAGAAAAAAACTAGAGCTACTTGAATTCCCACCTATAAAACTCCCAAAACTTTCTGGTTATGCAATCTGGTGTTTGGGATACAGGGGAAGCAATATATCTCACCCAAAACTAACAATACCTACATCCAAGTTGTATCCATCCGTCAACACATAACCAAGAAACCTTCGAAAATCATGTACCTCAACCTTCGAAAAGCATCCGTTATACGAGCTATGGCAATACTCCCGAACTCCCGCCCCAGTATTGGGTGGCGTCGAGGTTATCTCACCAACAAGTGCATAAAAGAGATTTTCGATGTTGGCAAAACTCAGGTATTCCAGAACTGCAATGATAAAATTGTGATGACAACACCTCGGAGCTCAACTCCCCGGGACACTGCCACAACCCCTAAATGTTAGGAGGCACCAAGAACAATGTTCTCGTCACAAGAATATCAGAACGATCCCAAGATACCCGCGTGGTCCTAAATAAATTAGTGAAATTTGAGGAGGGGAAAGAGAAAACATCTACGTCAGGAGGCCTCACCAGAGCAACAAAGGGACTGAGGAGTAAAAAGAATACTACTCTCCGATATATATCATCCTAAGACTCAAAATATTTTTGTTCTAGACACAACAATGTCAGCGATTCGATCAAGAAGGGGGCTCCTAAGTCGGGGATGGCTCTAATTACCAACTTGTAACACCCACGATGCGGCTATATCTCTCACGTGTCGAGGCATGATTTAGAGGCATAACCGCATGGTGGTTTTGTTGCAAGAAGGGTCATCTTCACACAATCCCATGTAATGAACAAGAATGGGATAAAGAGTTGGCTTACAATCGCCACCTCACACAATGAACATATAATTCATACATCATTTAGAGTACACATATAGTCCGACTAGGGACGAAGCCAAAAGAAAAGAAGATAACCCTAAATGCTAGATCCCCGGTCGTCCCAACTGGGCTCCACTACTGATCAACATGAAACGATACATAGCAACGACCAAGGTCTTCGTTGAGCTCCCATCTGAGCTCGGTTGCATCACCTGCACTGGTATCATCAGCACCTGCAACTGTTGTGATAGTATCTGGTGAGTCATGAGGACTCAGCAATCTCAAAACCCGCGAGATCAAGACTATTTAAGCTTATGGGTAGGAAGTGGTAATGAGGTGGAGTTGCAGCAAGCACTAAGCAAATATGGTGGCTAACATATGCAAATAAGAACGAGAAGAGAAGCAACGGAATGGTCGAGAAGCTAGAAGTGATCAAGAAGTGATCCTGAAACTACTTATGCACAATCATAACACAAAGACCATGTTCACTTCCCGGACCCGGCGAAAAGAGACCATCATGGCTACACATGCGGTTGATGCGTTTTAATTAAGTCAAGTGTCAAGTTCTCTACAATCGAATATTAACAAATTCCCATCTGCCACATAACCACAGGCACGGCTCTCGAAAGTTTAAATCCTGCAGGGATGTCCCAACTAAGCCCATTATAAGCTCTCACGGCCAACGAAGGACATTCCTTCTCCCGGGAAGACCCGATCAGTCCCAGAATCTCGATTACAAGACATTTCGACAATGGTAAAACAAGACCAGCAAGACCGCTCGTATGTGCCAACAAATCCCGATAGGAGCTGCACATATCTCGTTCTCAGGGCACACTGGATGAGTCAAGCTACGAGTAAAACCAACCCTCGAGTTTCCCCGAGGTGGCCCCGCGGGCTGCTCGGTTCGGACCAACACTTAGAGAAGCGCTGGCCCGGGGGGGTTAAAATAAATATGACCCTCGGGCTCGTGAAAACCCAAGGGAAAGGTAATAGGTTGTTAGGCAAATGTAAAACCAAAGTTGGGCCTTGCTGGAGGAGTTTTATTCAAAGCGAACTGTCAAGGGGTTCCCATACACCCGACCGCGTAAGGAACGCAAAATCAAGGAACATAACACCGGTATGACGGAAACTAAGGAGGCAAGAGTGGAACAAAACACCGCGCATAAGGCCGAGCCTTCCACCCTTTACCAAGTGTATAGATGCAATTATTAAATAAGAGATATTGTGATATCCCAACATAATCATGTTCCAACATGGAGCAATCTTCAACTTCACCTGCAACTAGCAACGCTATAAGAGGGGGCTGAGCAAAAGCAGTAACATAGCCAAACAACAGTTTGCTAGGAAAGGTGGGTTAGAGGCTTGACATGGCAATATGGGAGGCATGGTAAACAAGTGATAGGTAGCGCAGCATAGCGATAGAATGAAGCAACTAGCAAGCAAAGATAGAAGTGATATCGAGGGTAATGGTAATCTTGCCTGAGATCCCGATAGGAAGAAGAACGAGTCCATGAAGTAGTCGAACAACGTAGTCGAACGAATCCTCACAACTCCGGAACGAAACCGAAGCTAACGAGAGAAGCAAATCGGAAAGAAGCAAACAAGATGGTAAACAACCATCACATAAACATGGCATGATGCACAACCAAGTATGATGCATGTCCGGTTTAAAGAGGCATGGCATGTCAAAGTGCAACAAACAATACTACACGTTAAGTGGAGCTCAATATGCAAAACAAGTTGCATATTGACGAAACACCACATCGAATTATTAAGTTTACTCTCGGTTACAATTATTAAAATGTTAATTAACATGGCAAGAGGTGAAGCATAATAAAACTACCTATCGAGGGAAGTTTAAATGAGGCCGGAAACAACAAACAACAATTCCGGAAAATCCTCATGTGCATATTTTGAATTTGGTATTGTTTTTCCTATTACATAATTTTAGAGTTGTTAAACATGCAAAGTAAGTGCACCAAGTTAAACTAGGCATTTTTCCACCCCATTTACATATAAAGTTTACTTAAAACCGAGCTACGGTTATTTAGTTATGAAATAAATCATTTTAACATGTTATTTAAGCAAAAATAAAGCAAACAGCATGTTTAAGCATTTTAACATGGATGAAAGTGGAATATTATGAAACTAGATGAAAATCTAAGCATTTTACATATTAAAAACATTTTAATCCGATGCACCATTTGTGAGTTATTAAATGCATGATCTAGAGGGACTTTTCTGTAAAAACTGTCGTTCTCTGGATAAAGCTAAACTCGCAGATCTGGAAAAAAACAGACACGGGCCGAATCTGGCTGCACTGCTGGGCTAATAGAGAGGAGGGCTCTGGGCGCTCACCCATGGGCTTCAGCCCGTTGGTGGAGGAGGAGGCTGTCGGGGGGGATGGATCCCGAGGGGGATTTGGTGAGTGGGTGGCGGTGGCTGGTCCGAGGAGGGGGAAGGCTGTAGGTGGCGGCGGCTAGGGGGGACAAATGTCCTAGGATTTAGGGTTTGGTCTAAAAATGGACAAGGAGGTTTGTATATATAGGAAATAGTGGAGTTTGGATCATCCGATCGAAATCAGACGGTCGAGATAAAGTAGGCTTGAGATGTCCAAATAAGAAAACGGAGATGTTTTATAGATGTTAGGGGATGATTCGAATCCAAGGCAGATGACTGAGCGGGTCAGGTTCGGGGCAGGTTTCGGACACGCGCAAGAGGGGGTCGGTGGTTGTGCAGAGAGGTTAGGTGGTCAGACAAGAGGGACTCGAAAAACCCGGTTGGTCTCGGAACGATCAAAGGAGGCAAGGGGACCGCGGCAACTACAAATGGGTGCGAGTTTTATGAAAACATGCGGATGCAATGCACATGATGCCATGAGATGAGATGCATGACATGAACAAAATGCAAAACAAAAGACAAAACCCAACCACGAAGGAAATAACATATCACATAGCTGGAAATGGCAAGAGTTGGAGTTAAAATTATGGAAAGTTACATCCGGGGTGTTACAATATGCACGTCCCCAACAATAAGAATATCATACTTCTTCTTGACATTAGGAAGAGAATTCAAAACCTCCAATAGTAATCATTGAAATTTTTCTAATGCAATTGATACTGTGGACTTGAGGTTGTTTCCTCGGAAAGTGTACCATATGCTCATTACCATTAACATGAAAATTCACATTGCCTTTGTTGCAGTCAATAACAGCCCATGTAGTATTCAAAAAGGGTCTACCAAGGATAATTGACATACTATCGTCCTCGGGAATATCAAGAATAACAAAGTCCGTTAAAATAGTAACATTTGCAACCACAACAAGCACATCCTCACAAATTCTGACAGGTATAGCAGTTGATTTATTGGCCATTTACAAAGATATTCCAATAGGTGTCAACTTATTCAAATCAAGTCTACGATATAAAGAGAGAGGCATAACACTAACACGGGCTCCAAGATCACATAAAGCAGTTTTGACATAGTTTCTTTTAATGGAGCATGGTATAGTTGGTACTCCTGGATCTCCTAGTTTCTTTGGTATTCCACCCTTAAAAGTATGATTAGCTAGCATGGTGGAAATTTCAGCTTCTAATATATTTATTTTATTTGTAACAATATCTTTCATGTACTTAGCATAAGGATTCATTTTAAGCATATCAGTCAAATGCATACGCAAAAAGATAGGTCTAATCATTTCAGCAAAGCGCTTAAAATCCTCATCATCCTTTTTCTTGGATGGTTTAGGAGGAAAAGGCATGGGTTTCTGAACCCATGGTTCTCTTTCTTTACCGTGCTTCCTAGCAATGTAGTCTCTCTTATCATAACGTTGATTCTTTGATTGTGGTTATCAAGATCAACATTAGGTTCAATTTCTACTTCATTGTTATTGCTAGGTTGAGTATCAAGATGAACATCATTATTAACATTATCACTAGGTTCATGTTCATTACCAGATTGTGTTTCAGCATCAGAAATAGAAATATCATTGGGATTCTCAGGTGTGTCAACAACAGGTTCACTAGAAGCATGCAAAGTCCTATAATTTTTCTTTTTCTTCTTCTTAGAAGGACTAGGTGTGTCAACATTAGTACTCTTAGAATCTTGCTCAATTCCCTTAGGGTGGCCCTCAGGATACAAAGGTTCCTAAGTCATTTTACCCCCTCTAGTCATAACTCTAACAACATTATCATTTTTCTTATTACTTAATTCATTGAGCAAATCATTTTGAGCTCTAAGCACTTCTTCTGCTTGAGTGGTAAACATGGAAGCATGTTTATTAATAAGTTTAAGTTCACCTTTAACTCTAGACATATAATCACTCAAGTGTTCAATCGTACAAGCATTGCGTTTCAATTGTCTACCAACATAAGCATTGAAGTTTTCTTGTTTAACAATAAAATTACTCCCTCCGTCTTAGTTTACAAGTCCTACGTGTATACCTAGGTTGCCAATTTTATCACCCTAATATAAACTATATAACACAAAAGTTATACCTTTTGAAAATAGAACATCTAAAGTTTATATTCATATATTTTTTGTAATATATGACTTGTACTAGGTTGGTCAAATTGACGACCTAGGGGTACGCACACGCCTTGTAAACTGAGAGAGAGGGAGTGTCAAACTCATCAAAGAATTGACTAGCAGACTTATAATGAGGAATATCACCTTCATCAAATCTATAGAGAGAATTTACCTTTACTACCTATGTCGGGTTATCAAGACCATGTACTTCTTCAGTAGGCAGTAAATTCTTAACATCTTCAGCTTTGATACCCTTTTCTTTCATAGATTTCTTTGCCTCTTGCATATCTTTAGGACTGAGAAATAGAATACCCCTTTTCTTCGGAGTTGGCTTAGGAGTTGGTTCAGGAAGTGTCCAATTGTTTTCATTAGTCAACATATTATTCAATAACAATTCATCTTGATCAATAGTTCTTTCTCTGAAAACACAACCAGCACAACTATCCAGGTGGTCTGGAAGCATCAGTTAGTCCATTATAAAAGATATCAAGTATTTCATTTTTCTTGAGAGGATGATCAGGCAAAGCATTAAGTAATCAGAAAAGCCTCCCCCAAGCTTGTCGGAGACTCTCTTCTTCAATTTGCACAAAATTATATATTTCCCTTAAGGCAGCTTGCTTCTTATCAGCGGGGAAATATTTAGCAGAGAAGTAGTAAATCATATCCTGGGGACTACGCACACAACCAGGATCAAGAGAATTAAACCATGTTTTAGCATCACCCTTTAGTGAGAATGGTAATAGCTTAAGGATATAGTAGTAATTATTTTTTTCCTCATGAGTGAATAGGGTGGCTATATCATTCAATTTAGTAAGATGTGCTACAACAGTTTTAGATTCATAGCCATAAAAAGGATCGAATTCAACCAAACTAATTATCTCAGGATCGACAGAGAAATCATAATCCTTATCAGTAATGGAGATAGGTGAAGTAGCAAAAGCAGGGTCATATTTCATTCTAGCATTCAGGGACTTTTCTTTCAGCTTAGCTAATAATTTCTTAAGATCAGATCTATCATTGCAAGCAAGAAAATCTCTAGCAGTTTCTGTTGGAAATATGCCCTAGAGGCAATAATAAAAGTATTATTATTATATTTCCTTGTTCATGATAATTGTCTTTTATTCATGCTATAACTGTATTATCCGGAAATCGTAATACACGTGTGAATACATAGACCACAATATGTCCCTAGTAAGCCTCTAGTTGACTAGCTCGTTGATCAATAGATGGTCACGGTTTCCTGGCTATGGACATTGGATGTCGTTGATAACGGGATCACATCATTAGGAGAATGATGTGATGGACAAGACCCAATCCTAAGACTAGCACAAAAGATCGTGTAGTTCGTTTGCTAGAGCTTTGCCAATGTCAAGTATCTCTTCCTTTGACCATGAGATCGTGTAACTCCTGGATACCGTAGGAGTGCCTTGGGTGTATCAAACGTCACAACGTAACTGGGTGACTATAAAGGTACACTACAGGTATCTCCGAAAGTACCTATTGTTTTATGCGGATCGAGACTGGGATTTGTCACTCCGTGTAAACGGAGAGGTATCTCTGGGCCCACTCGGTAGGACATCATCATTTGCGCAAATGTGACCAAGGAGTTGATCACGGGATGATGTGTTACGGAACGAGTAAAGAGACTTGCCAGTAACGAGATTGAACATGGTATCGGTATACCGACGATCGAATCTCGGGCAAGTAACATACCGATAGACAAAGGGAATTGAATACGGGATCGATTGAGTCCTTGACATCGTGGTTCATCCGATGAGATCATCGTGGAACATGTGGGAGCCATCATGGGTATCCAGATCCCGCTGTTGGTTATTGACCGGAGAACGTCTCGGTCATGTCTGCATGTCTCCCGAACCCGTAGGGTCTACACACTTAAGGTTCGATGACGCTAGGGTTATAAAGGAAGCTTGTATGTGGTAACCGAATGTTGTTCGGAGTCCCGGATGAGATCCCGGACGTCACGAGGAGTTCCGGAATGGTCCGGAGGTAAAGATTTATATATAGGAAGTCCTGTTTCGGCCATCGGGACAAGTTTCGGGGTCATCGGTATTGTACCGGGACCACCGGAAGGGTCCCGGGGGCCCACCGGGTGGGGCCACCTGCCCCGGGGGGCCACATGGGCTGTGGGGGGTGCGCCTTGGCCTACATGGGCCAAGGGCACCAGCCCCAAGAGGCCCATGCGCAAGGAAACTTGGGGAGGGAAGAGTCCTAAAGGGGGAAGGCACCTCCGAGGTGCCTTGGGGAGGATGGACTCCTCCCCATCCTTAGCCGCACCCCTTCCTTGGAGGAGGGGGCAAGGCTGCGCCTCCCCCCTCTCCCCTGCCCCTATATATAGTGGAGGGGAGGGAGGGCATCCACATCTGAGCCTTTGGCGCCTCCCTCCCTCCCGTGACACCTCCTCCTCTCCCGTAGGTGCTTGGCGAAGCCCTGCAGGATTGCCACGCTCCTCCACCACCACCACGCCGTTGTGCTGCTGTTGGATGGAGTCTTCCTCAACCTCTCCCTCTCTCCTTGCTGGATCAAGGCGTGGGAGACGTCACCGGGCTGTACGTGTGTTGAACGCGGAGGTGCCGTCCGTTCGGCACTTGATCATCGGTGATCTGAATCACGACGAGTGCGACTCCATCAACCCCGTTCACTTGAACGCTTCCGCTTAGCGATCTACAAGGGTATGTAGATGCACTCTCTTTCTACTCGTTGCTGGTCTCTCCATAGATAGATCTTGGTGTTACGTAGGAAAATTTTTGAATTTCTGCTACGTTACCCAACAGTGGCATCATGAGCTAGGTCTATTGCGTAGATTCTTTGCACGAGTAGAACACAAAGTAGTTGTGGACGTCGATATTGTTCAATATGCTTGCCGTTACTAGTCTTATCTTGATTCGGCGGCATCGTGGGATGAAGCGGCCCGGACCAACCTTACACGTACGCTTACGTGAGACCGGTTCCACCGACAAACATGCACTAGTTGCATAAGGTGGCTGGCGGGTGTCTGTCTCTCCCACTTTAGTCGGATCGGATTCGATGAAAAGGGTCCTTATGAAGGGTAAATAGCAATTGGCATATCACGTTGTGGTTCATGCGTAGGTAAGAAACGTTCTTGCTAGAAACTCATAGCAGCCACGTAAAACATGCAACAACAATTAGAGGACGTCTAACTTGTTTTTGCAGGGTATGCTATGTGATGTGATATGGCCAAAGGATGTGATGAATGATATATGTGATGTATGAGATTGATCATGTTCTTGTAATAGGATTCACGACTTGCATGTCGATGAGTATGACAACTGGCAGGAGCCATAGGAGTTGTCTTTATTTTTTGTATGACCTGCGTGTCATTGAAGAACGCCATGTAAACTACTTTACTTTATTGCTAAACGCGTTAGTCATAGAAGTAGAAGTAGTCGTTGGCGTGACAACTTCATGAAGACACGATGATGGAGATCATGATGATGGAGATCATGGTGTCATGCCGGTGACAAGATGATCATGGAGCCCCGAAGATGGAGATCAAAAGGAGCAAAAATGATATTGGCCATATCATGTCACTATTTGATTGCATGTGATGTTTATCATGTTTATGCATCTTGTTTGCTTAGAACGACGGTAGTAAATAAGATGATCCCTCATTAAAATTTCAAGAAGTGTTCTCCCCTAACTGTGCACCGTTGCTACAGTTCGTCGCTTCTAAGCACCACGTGATGATCGGGTGTGATGGATTCTTACGTTCACATACAACGGGTGTAAGACAGTTTTACACAGCAAAAACACTTAGGGTTAACTTGACGAGCCTAGCATGTGCAGACATGGCCTCGGAACACGGAGACCGAAAGGTCGAGCATGAGTCGTATAGTAGATACGATCAACATGAAGATGTTCACCGACGTTGGCTAGTCCGTCTCACGTGATGATCGGACACGGCCTAGTTGACTCGGATCATGTGATCACTTAGATGACCAGAGGGATGTCTATCTGAGTGGGAGTTCATAAGATGAACTTAATTATCTTGAACATAGTCAAAAGACCTTTTGCAAATTATGTCGTAGCTCACGCTATAGTTCTACTGTTTTAGATATGTTCCTAGAGAAAATATAGTTGAAAGTTGATAGTAGCGATTATGCGATCAGTAGAAAGCTTATGTCCCTAATACACTGCTCAGTGTGCTGAACCCCAAATGTCGTTTGTGGATGTTGCGAACATCGGACATACACGTTTTGATAACTACGTGATAGTTCAGTTAAACGGTTTAGAGTTGAGGCACTAAAGACATTTTCGAAACGTCACGGAACATATGAGATGTTTCGAGGGCTGAAATTGGGATTTCAGGCTCGTGCTCATGTCAAGAGGTATAAGACCTCCGACGATTTTCTTAGCCTGCAAACTAAGGGAGAAAAGCTCAATCGTTGAGCTTGTGCTCAGATTGTCTGAGTACAACAATCACTTGAATCAAGTGGGAGTTGATCTTCCAGATGAAATAGTGATAGTTTCTCCGAAGTCATTACCACCAAGCTGCTAGAGCTTCGTGATGAACTATAACATATCAGGGATAGATATGATGATCCTTGAGGTATTCGCGTTGTTTGACATCGCGAAAGTAGAAATCAAGAAGGAGCATCAATTGTTGATGGTTGATGAAACCACTAGTTTCAAGAAGGGCAAGGGAAAGAAGGGATACTTCATGAAACGGCATATCAGCTGCTGCACCAATGAAGAAACCCGAGGTTGAACCCAAACCCGAGACTGAGTGCTTCTGTAATAAAGGGAACAACCACTGGAGCAGGATTACCCTAGATACTTGGTAGATGAGAAGGCTGGCTAGGTCGATAGAAGTATATTGGATATACATTATGTTAATGTGTACTTTACTAGTACTCCTAGTAGCACCAGGGTATTAGATACCGGTTCGGTTGCTAAGTGTTAGTAGCTCGAAATAAAAGCTACGGAATAAACAGAGACTAGCTAAAAGTGAGCTGACGATATATGTTGGAAGTGTTTCCAAGTTTGATGTGATCAAACATCGCACGCTCCCTCTACCATCAAGATTAGTATTAAACCTGAATGGTTTATTGAATCTCGATCGTAGTGATACACATTCTCATGCCAAAAGATATAAGATAGTAATGATAGTACCACTTACTTGTGGCACTGCCATGTAAGTCATAATGGTATAAAACGCATGAAGAAGCTCCATGTTGATGGATCTTTGGACTCACTCGTTTTTGAAAAGTTTGAGACATGCGAACCATGTCTATTGGTGTATATGCATAAAGAAACTCCATGCAAATGGACCGTTTGGACTCACTTGATTTTGAATCACTTGAGATATGCAAATCATACCACATGGGCAAGATGACTGAAAAGCCTCATTTTCAGTAAGATGGAACAAGATAGCAACTTGTTGGAAGTAACACATTTTGATGTGTGCAGTCCAATGAGTGCTGAGGCATGCAGTGAATATCGTTATGTTCTTACTTCATAGATGATTTGAGTAGATGTTGAATATATTTACTTGATGAAACACAAGTCTGAATTATTGAATGGTTCAAGTAATTTCAGAGTGAAGTAGCAGATCATTGTGACAAGAGGATAAAATGTCTATGATATGATCATAGAGATGAATATCTGAGTTACGAGTTTTGGCACACAATTAAGACATTGTGGAAATTGTTTCGCAACTAATACAGCCTGGAACACCATAGTGTGATGATGTGTCCGAACATCATAGTTGCACCCTATTGGATATGGTGCGTACCATGATGTCTCTTATCGAATTACCACTATCGTTCATGGGTTAGGCATTAGAGACAACCACATTCACTTTAAATAGGGCACCACGTAATTCCGATGAGATGACACCATATGAATTATGGTTTAGAGAAACCTAAGTTGTCGTTTCTTAAAAGTTTGGGGCTGCGATGCTTATATGAAAAAGTTTCAGGATTAAGCTCGAACCCAAAGCGGATAAAGTGCATCTTCATAGGACACCCAAAACAGTTGGGTATACCTCCTAATTCAGATCCGAAAGCAATATGGATTGTTTCTTGAATCGGGTCCTTTCTCAAGGAAAAGTTTCTCTCGAAAGAATTGAGTGGGAGGATGGTGGAAACTTGATGAGGTTATTGAACCGTCTCTTCAACTAGTGTGTGGCAGGGCACAGGAAGTTGTTCCTGTGGCACCTACACCATTTGAAGTGGAAGCTTATGATAGTGATCATGAAGCTTCGGATCAAGTCACTACCGAACCTCGTAGGACGACAAAGACACGTACTACTTCGGAGTGGTAAGGTGATCCTGTCTTGGAAGTCATGTTGCTGGACAACAATGAACCTACGAGCTATGGAGAAGCGTTGGTGGGCCCGGATTCCGATAAATGGCTCGAGGCCATAAAATCCGAGAACGGATCCATGGACTTTGGTGGACTTGCCCGATGATCGGCAAGCCATTAAGATAAATGGATCTTTAAGAAGAAGACGGACGTGGATGGTAATGTCACCGTCCATGAAGCTCGACTTGTGGCGAAAAGTTTTTCACAAGTTCAAGGAGTTGACTACGATGAGATTTTCTCATCCGTAGCGATGCTTAAAGTCCGTCGGATTCATGTTAGCATTAGCTATATTTGTGAAATCTGGCAGATGGATATCAAAACGAGTTTCCTTACCAGTTTTCGTGAGGAAAGATTGTAGGTAATACAATCAGAAAGTTTTTGTCGATCCTAAGGATGCTAAAAGGTATGCTAGCTCCAGCGATCCTTCTAAGGACTGGAGTGAGCATCTCGGAGTTGGAATGTATGCTTTGATGATGATCAAAGATTTTGGGTTTGTACAAAGTTTTACGAAACACTTGTATTTCCAAAGAAGTGAGTGGGAGCACTATAGAATTTCTGATGAGTATATGTTGTTGACATATTGATGATCAGAAATGATGTAGAATTTCTAGAAAGCATATAGGGTTATTTGAAAGGTGTTTTTCAATAGAAAACCTGGATTAAGCTACTTGAACATTGAGCATCAAGATCTATAAGGATAGATCAAAATGCTTAATAATACTTTCAAATGAGCACATACCTTGACATGATCTTGAAGGTGTTCAAGATGGACCAGTCAAAGAAGAAGTTCTTGCCTGAATTGTGAGGTACGAAGTTAAGACTTAAAGCTCGACCATGGCAGAATAGAGAGAAAGGACGAAGGTCGTCCCCTATGCTTAAGACGTAGGCTCTTCAGTATGCTATGCTGTGTACCGCACCTGAAGTGTGCCTTGCCATGAGTCAGTCAAGGGGTACAAGAGTGATCCAAGAATGGCTCACAGGACAGCAGTCAAAGTTATCCTTAGTAACTAGTGGACTAAGGAATTTTCTCGATTATGGAGGTGGTAAAAGAGTTCGTCGTAAAGGTTACGTCGATGCAAGCTTAACACCTATCCGGATAGCTCTAAGTAGAGATACCGGATACATATTATGGGGCAACAATTTAGAATAGCTCCAAGTGGAACAGTTATTTGGAATAGCTCCAAATAGAGCGTGGTAGCTGCATCTAGGAGATGACATAGAGATTTGTAAAGCACACACGGATCTGAAAGGTTCAGGCCCGTTGACTAAAACCTCTCTCACAAGCAACATGATCAAACATAAAACTCATTGAGTGTTAATCACATAGTGATGTGAACTAGACTACTGACTCTAGTAAACTCTTGGGTATTAGTCACATGACGATGTGACCTGTGAGTGTTAATCACATGGCGATGTGAACTAGATTATTGACTCTAGTGCAAGTGGGAGACTGTTGGAAATATGCCCTAGAGGCAATAATAAAAGTATTATTATTATATTTCCTTGTTCATGATAATTGTCTTTTATTCATGCTATAACTGTATTATCCGGAAATCGTAATACACGTGTGAATACATAGACCACAATATGTCCCTAGTAAGCCTCTAGTTGACTAGCTCGTTGATCAATAGATGGTCACGGTTTCCTGGCTATGGACATTGGATGTCGTTGATAACGGGATCACATCATTAGGAGAATGATGTGATGGACAAGACCCAATCCTAAGACTAGCACAAAAGATCGTGTAGTTCGTTTGCTAGAGCTTTGCCAATGTCAAGTATCTCTTCCTTTGACCATGAGATCGTGTAACTCCTGGATACCGTAGGAGTGCCTTGGGTGTATCAAACGTCACAACGTAACTGGGTGACTATAAAGGTACACTACAGGTATCTCCGAAAGTACCTATTGTTTTATGCGGATCGAGACTGGGATTTGTCACTCCGTGTAAACGGAGAGGTATCTCTGGGCCCACTCGGTAGGACATCATCATTTGCGCAAATGTGACCAAGGAGTTGATCACGGGATGATGTGTTACGGAACGAGTAAAGAGACTTGCCAGTAACGAGATTGAACAAGGTATCGGTATACCGACGATCGAATCTCGGGCAAGTAACATACCGATAGACAAAGGGAATTGAATACGGGATCGATTGAGTCCTTGACATCGTGGTTCATCCGATGAGATCATCGTGGAACATGTGGGAGCCATCATGGGTATCCAGATCCCGCTGTTGGTTATTGACCGGAGAACGTCTCGGTCATGTCTGCATGTCTCCCGAACCCGTAGGGTCTACACACTTAAGGTTCGATGACGCTAGGGTTATAAAGGAAGCTTGTATGTGGTAACCGAATGTTGTTCGGAGTCCCTGATGAGATCCCGGACATCACGAGGAGTTCCGGAATGGTCCGGAGGTAAAGATTTATATATAGGAAGTCCTGTTTCGGCCATCAGGACAAGTTTCGGGGTCATCGGTATTGTACCGGGACCACCGGAAGGGTCCCGGGGGCCCACCGGGTGGGGCCACCTGCCCCGGGGGGCCACATGGGCTGTGGGGGGTGCGCCTTGGCCTACATGGGCCAAGGGCACCAGCCCCAAGAGGCCCATGCGCAAGGAAACTTGGGGAGGGAAGAGTCCTAAAGGGGGAAGGCACCTCCGAGGTGCCTTGGGGAGGATGGACTCCTCCCCATCCTTAGCCGCACCCCTTCCTTGGAGGAGGGGGCAAGGCTGCGCCTCCCCCCTCTCCCCTGCCCCTATATATAGTGGAGGGGAGGGAGGGGATCCACACCTGAGCCTTTGGCGCCTCCCTCCCTCCCGTGACACCTCCTCCTCTCCCGTAGGTGCTTGGCGAAGCCCTGCAGGATTGCCACGCTCCTCCACCACCACCACGCCGTTGTGCTGCTGTTGGATGGAGTCTTCCTCAACCTCTCCCTCTCTCCTTGCTGGATCAAGGCGTGGGAGACGTCACCGGGCTGTACGTGTGTTGAACGCGGAGGTGCCGTCCGTTCGGCACTTGATCATCGGTGATCTGAATCACGACGAGTGCGACTCCATCAACCCCGTTCACTTGAACGCTTCCGCTTAGCGATCTACAAGGGTATGTAGATGCACTCTCTTTCTACTCGTTGCTGGTCTCTCCATAGATAGATCTTGGTGTTACGTAGGAAATTTTTTGAATTTCTGCTACGTTACCCAATAGTTTCTTCATCCATAACATAACCCTCAGGCACATATCTAGGGGGAGAATCTTCATCATCACTTTCATTAGTATTATCAATTTCAATAATTTCATTCTCTCTAGCCCTAGCAAGTTGTTCATCAAGAAATTCACCTAATGGCACAGTATTATCAAGCACAGAAGTAGTTTCATCATAAGCATCACGCATAGCAGAAGTGGCATCATCAATAACATGCGACATATCAGAATTAATAGGATAAGCAGGTTTAGGTGTCGCAAGTTTACTCAAAACAGAAGGAGAATCAAGTGCAGAGCTAGATGGCAGTTCCTTACCTCCCCTCATAGTTGAGGGATAAATCTTGGTTTTCTCGTCTTTCAAGTTCCTCATAGTGATCAGCAGATATAAATCCCAAGTGACTCAAAGAATAGAGCTATGCTCCCCGGCACCGGCGCCAGAAAATAGTCTTGATAACCCACAAGTATAGGGGATCGCAACAGTTTTCGAGGGTAGAGTATTCAACCCAAATTTATTGATTCGACACAAGGGGAGCCAAAGAATATTCCCAAGTATTAGTAGTTGAGTTGTCAATTTAACCACACCTGGAAAACTTAATATCTACAGCAAAGTATTTAGTAGCAAAGTAATATGGAAGTAACGGTAACAGTGGCAAAAGTAGCAGTAGCAGTTTTGTAGTAATTGTAACAGGGGCAACGGTAAAGTAACTACGCAAAGATCAATGTGTGAAAAGCTCGTAGGCAATGGATCAATGATGGATAATTATGTCGGATGTGATTCCTCATGCAATAGTTATAACATAGGGTGACACGGAACTAGCTCCAGTTCATCAATGTAATGTAAGCATGTATTCCGAATATAGTCATACATGCTTATGGAAAAGAACTTGCATGACATCTTTTGTCCTACCCTCCCGTGGCAGCGGGGTCCTATTGGAAACTAAGGGATATTAAGGCCTCCATTTAATAGAGTACCAGACCAAAGCATTAACACTTAGTGAATACATGAACTCCTCAAACTACGGTCATCACCGGGTGTGACGCCCGGGAAATTAAGCTACAGTGATCCTTTGCTAATGATGCCACGTCACCTCGTTTATAGTTGCTAATCTCGAGTTAGTTCGAAACCGATTCAAATTCAAATTCAAAAATAGGCAAACAATAAAAGTTTTCAAATATTAAAACTAAAATGTTCGGAGTGAACCAAATATTGCATAGATAATTATGGTGGAGAAAACACACTTTTATAGAATGTTTAAATACTGTTAAATGAATAAAAGGGTAGCAAAAACAATTAGTTTAATGCTTTAAAAATAATAACATTTTCAAAACTAAATTGTTATAAGTATTAAACTATTGTGGCAGTGGCATAATTTGTAAAATGCTATTTAGGTGCCACTTTGGTAATTTACTAAAACTAAAATAATAGGAAACTAAAAGAAAGCAAAGTATAAAAAAAACAGAAAAGAAATAAAAGGAAAATAGAAACCAAAGAAAAGAAAGGCAAAGCCCCCTCCCCCTGGGCCATTCGGCCCAACTGGGCATCCAGGCCTCTAGGAGGCCCACCCCATGCCCCCTGTATAACCCCTCCCGGAACCCTAGCTACCCACCCGATCTCCCACTTCCCCCCCCCCGCACGATCCCCTCTTCCCCACCCCACGATCCGATGTGGATCGGGGGCGCTCGCCCCCCCCCCCCCCCCCCCGACCCTGGTGACTACGCCGCCTCACGCCCCGACACCGGCGCCTTCCCCGGCGCCACCCCACCACCGAGGCCTCGCCTCCTCCCGGAGCCCCCTTCGTCGCGACGCCCTCCCGCCTCTGCACCAACCCCGGCGAACACCGCCCCGTCGCCCACGGATCCCGTCACCGTCGCTTGGAAAGCCCCTCGCCGGAAGCGTCCTCGCCGGATCTCCTCCTCGTCTCCGTCGGTCGTCCCCGTCCTCCTCCACAACGGCTACCTCGAGCCTCGCCGCCCCCTGGTCTCTACTCGAACGTGAGGCCCGCCTCCCCCCTCTCTTCCCCCTTTGACCGGCGCCGCCTCCCGCTCGTCCCCGCGCACTAGCACGAGCCGCTCCGCCCCTGACCTTCCCCCCTCGTGCCCGTGCCGTGCGCGCGACGCGCCCGCGTGCCCGTCGCATCAGCGACGTCTGGCCGCGCCTCGCTGCTCGTCGGAGGCCGCCAGCCCGCGCCTCCTGCCATCCGCGCCGCCCCTGTGTCTGCCTTCGCTCGCCGCGGTTGGCCGGCGAGCCTTGCCGAGGCCACGGCCTCGCCCCACCACGCCCTGGTGACCTCCACCTACGCCCCGGGTTCACCCACTCGGGTGCTCGCGCCCATGCCCGGGGCCAGCCGCCCGAACGTCCGCGCCCGCACCTGCGGCGCCCGCAGCACCCAAACCCACTATGGCCCCTAGGGCCTATGACAGCGGGGCCCCACCGCCCCAGAACGTTTTGTTAAAAAAAAAGGGGAATTAAAAATAATATATAAAATAAATAAAATAAATAAAATAAATAAATAGATAATAATAATTAATTAAGGAATTAATTAAGTTAATTAATTATAATTACATTAACCTAACTAACTAATTAGTTTAATTAAACAATAGTTAGATTAGTTAAACACTAATTAGACTAAACAGTCAATGACTAGTGGGACCCACACGTCAGTTGACCAGTCAACACCTCTGTTGACTGCTGACGTCATGCTGACGTCATGCTGACGTCAGCAAATACTGTTTTGGATAATGTTGAATTTAAATAAATAATTAAAATCAGAAAATGATTAAATCTTTAGAAAATCATATCTTTTAATCCGTAACTCGGATGAAAATACTTCCTACATGAAAGTTGATCAGAACGACGAGACGAATCCGGATACGCGGTCCGTTCGTCCGCCACACACCCCTAACCTATCGAACCCGCAACTTTCCCCCTTCGGCTCCTCTGCCCGAAAACACGAAACCCCGGGAATACTTTCCCGGATGTTTTTCCCCCTTCACCGGTATCACCTACTACCGCGTTAGGGCACACCGAACACCGCGTATTGCCTTGTTATATTTTGTGATGCTTTGTTTGCTCTGTATTCATTATTTCTTCCCCCTCTTCTCTCCGGTAGACTACGAGACCGACGCTGCTGCTGACCAGTTCGACTATGGAGTTGACGACCCCTCTCTCTTGCCAGAGCAACCAGGCAAGCCCCCCCCCTTTGATCACCAGATATCGCCTACTCTTCTCTATACTGCTTGCATTAGAGTAGTGTAGCATGTTACTGCTTTCCGTTAATCCTATTCTGATGCATAGCCTGACATTGTTGCTACACCTGTTGATACCTTACCTGCAATCCTAAATGCTTAGTATAGGATGCTAGTTTATCATCATTGGCCCTACATTCTTGTCAGTCTGCCTTGCTATACTATTGGGCCGTGATCACCTGGGAGGTGATCACGGGTATATACTATACATACTACATACTACACAGATGGTGACTAAAGTCGGGTCAGCTCGAAGAGTACCCGCGAGTGATTCACGGATTGGGGGCTGAAAGGACCTTTGTCCCGACGGCCCTCTGTGTGGATCTTTGTGGCGGAGCGACAGGGCAGGTTGAGACCGCCTAGGAGAGAGGTGGGCCTGGCCCTGTTCGACGTTCGCGGACACTTAACACGCTTAACGAGATCTTGGTATTTGATCTGAGTCTGGCTACGAGCCTATACGCACTAACCATCTACGTGGGAGTAGTTATGGGTATCCCGACGTCGTGGTATCAGCCGAAGCACTTCAGACGTCAGCGACGGAGCGGCGCGCGCCGAATTGGACTGGAACGCCACTAGGCTAGGTCTGCTTTCGGCCGCCCTCGCAACGTGCAGGTGTGCTATGGGCGATGGGCCCAGACCCCTGTGCGCTTAGGTTTAGACCGGCGTGCTGGCCTCTCTGTTGTGCCTAGGTGGGGCTGCGACATGTTGATCTTCCGAGGCCGGGCATGACCCAGGAAAGTGTGTCCGGCCAAATGGGATCGAGCGTGTTGGGCTATGTGGTGCACCCCTGCAGGGAAGTTAATCTATTCGAATAGCCGTGATCTTCGGTAACAGGACGACTTGGAGTTGTACCTTGACCTTATGACAACTAGAACCGGATACTTAATAAAACACACCCTTCCAAGTTCCACAGACAACCCGGTGATCGCTTTTCCGCAGGGCGACGAGGAGAGGATCGCCGGGTAGGATTATGCTATGCGATGCGACTAGAGATGCGCTTGGAGATGCTACCTGGATATGCTACTTGGAGATGCTACTTGGAGGACTTCAATCTACTCTCTTCTACATGCTGCAAGACGGAGGCTGCCAGAAGCGTAGTCTTCGACAGGATTAGCTATCCCCCTCTTATTCTGGCATTCTGCAGTTCAGTCCACTGATATGGCCTCTTTACACATATACCCATGCATTTGTAGTGTAGCTCCTTGCTTGCGAGTACTTT
Organism: Triticum aestivum; assembly: GCF_018294505.1. NCBI lineage: Eukaryota > Viridiplantae > Streptophyta > Magnoliopsida > Poales > Poaceae > Triticum > Triticum aestivum. Next base: position 247,213,457 of record NC_057804.1, on the reverse strand, counting down.
GGATGAGTACTCACGGTTGCTTTCTCCCCCCTTTTTCCCCTTTCCTTTCTTTCTGGTTGTCGCAACCAGATACTGGAGTCCAGGAGTCAGACGCCACCGTCGACGACGACCCCTACTACACCGGAGGTGCCTACTACTACGTGCAGCCCGCTGACGACGACCAGGAGTAGTTTAGGAGGACCCCAGGCAGGAGGCCTGCGCCTCTTTCGATCTGTATCCCAGTTTGTGCTAGCCATCTTATGGCAACTTGTTTAACTTATGTCTGTACTCAGATATTGTTGCTTCCGCTGACTCGTCTATGATCGAGCACTTGTATTCGAGCCCTCGAGGCCCCTGGCTTGTATTATGATGCTTGTATGACTTATTTTATTTGTAGAGTTGTGTTGTGATATCTTCCCGTGAGTCCCTGATCTTGATCGTACACATTTGTGTGCATGATTAGTGTACGATTGAATCGGGGGCGTCACAAGTTGGTATCAGAGCCGACTGCCTGTAGGAATCCCCCTTCCACACTCCTTGGCCGAAGTCGAGTCTAGACATTACAAAAACTTTTACTAACTTGGCTGTGTGCCTTACGGGCCCACGTCGCCATCGGGTGGTACTAGGATCTTTTACTCCTCGACCTTTACTCTGGGACTCTGAGCTCTCTTCTATTCGGGTTAAAGGATTTCGCTAAAAACAAAACTAACTTTAGGTTCTCGCAAGTACTTTCTCCCGGAGAGCCACTTGTTACCGATGACCGCCTGCTGCACCAGAAGATTCCGAAGATACTCTACGATGTGCTCTCAAGACTATGTGCCATCGCTTTTGCTATTCCCGACCACCGATAAATCCTTATGGATAACTACTTACACTTGCCATTCTTACGATCATTCCCCATTGTTCTTGTTATTACAAGATACCCGAAGTTTTCTCTATTGTTCCGAGAATACTTCGTGCCTACTGCCTAGCAGTTCTTTGCCACATGAATACCCCTTCAAATAAATCGCCGCACTTGCCGAGTATCCGCTCATCCCCAGTTGTTCTTGTGTTTCACGAAAGTCTTCAAAAATAATATTCGATCTTCCGAAAATCCTCTGGAGCCTTTGGCTCTTGAAATTCTTGCTTGCTTGCATTATGGTTAATCCCATAACTCTCGTAGTCTTAATGACATTCCTTGTCATTATCATTTTGAGTCTGTTGACTCAATATGTTTGCGAATACATGCAATCATCATTGATCCTTATAAATTACTTTTCCGGCTGAGCTTCCATTCTTTTAACTGGAATTGGTTCTCGACCAATCCAATTGTCGTTGATTATACCCTAAGGCTATTCAACTTATCCATCCCTAATCAGAGCATTGCTTCTGATCCCTTGATTTGGAAATCATAATTCCTTTGCATTTGACAATTGAGTTAGTCAGTTGTTTCTATAATCTGATCTCCTTGCATTCTTCTCCCTCTAGTTGAGTACCGATACTCGTATCAGATCCTTTGTGGACCATCAAGTCCTTTGTTGGATTGTTATCCGACAGTGTCCTTCACATTTGATCACTTTATGAGTTCTTCCCCTGATACATAATGCCTTTGTTAAGTTGTATCCTCCGCTTGGCCAACCTTACTCTGCTTTCGGGCTTGTGTTATTTACTCTTGAAACTTGTGGTATATGTCTCTAAGAAGCCCTATGGGTTGAACATATGCCTTCTCTAAACCGTGTGAACCCGAAAGTTTTCACGAGTCATACACTTCTGGTACTTCACCAGATAAAATTTCAACACTGCATCTTCATCGGACGTGAGAAGTGAATGAAAGGTTATGCATTGGAGAAGTGGGAGTCGACCTTGAACTTGTGTTCATGCCCATGGACACGATGTAGATCTTATCATTAAAGCTTCTTTTAAATAAATTATTCCTTTGGTATAAGTTCATCTTATATCTAGGATCTGGCCTTTTGCAACCGTGGTTCCGACCATGATTGTTCTTCTTAGATCTCATTTCTCGGACAAGTTAAAACAATTGTCTTCTATGGGACAATACACCAGTCCAACCTTTACTTTGATCTTGTGTCGAGTATTACCCCCCTGGTATCTCGAGATTATCATGGAACTGCATAACTTCCTATGAGTTCTTCATCAAGTACTACATACTCATTGATTACAAATTTTTCATTGGGCTCTGAGTTATTAAACACTCAAGGACACCGATAACTAAACCGAGTCCGCATTACGGTTTAACAACTCTTACTAATATTCTTTATGTACGAGTTTGTACCCGATCATGTCATTCCTAGCCTGATCGGTTATATCATTACCATGCTAAATTTTAACTGTGCTACCTGGTCCTTAATCCCGGAGCACAACTTTTGACAATGAGCTAAGGTTACGTCGATCTTCCTCGTCATATCAGTTCGCCTTGAACAACAATCTTGATTTCAGGTTTGTGTTGTACCTATGGTTCCAATAACCTCTTGCTTCATCATTCTTTTGACTGATGTGATCGCGGATCGATTACATCTTCGTGGAATCTCTCGACAAATGTGTCATGATCACCATCTACATTCTGATGCTCTTCCAGGATATCAATTGAATTAATGATGAGACATACCATCCTTGCCCTCGATGAATTGTATTATCATCGACCACTTTATTGCCTTCCCACCAACACAAGCTTGTTCATGTTTGGTGTTATACCTTGAGTTCCTTGCTATCCAGCAATTGTTCTTCTTTACCTTGGAGTATTACCATCCTTTATGTCAAGAATGTTCTGAGATTTGTTCCACCTCTTGAGAATTCTTGACATGGAAATACTTCTCACTGTCATCATTCTTTCTTGGTCCCCGTGTTAATTCCAACAAGTGAACGGTGTTGTTTGTATTCTTTCCTTCTAGCAATCCTATTGCTTTGAAGTTAATGGTCGGTCGTTCATTCTTAGACTATTGATTATTGAATCATCATTCCGGCATTGGTCGTGCAACCCAGGCCATATTCCCGGTGCACCTCTCATCCAATGTTTAACTGTGTATGTTCTCCTCGAGCATACACCATGTTCTCATTTGATCCGACAAATGTTATCTCCTTGTTCACGTAATTGTGGAAATCCATCTTTTGGAAATCTCGATGAATTGCCGTTGAGTTCACCAGACACCTCCTTGTCCTCTCCTTGGTTTAATGATGAACTATTGTTTCAGGAACCCCCTCCCATAGTTCATTTCCCGAGAATCTTGCAATGCCATTTCAACGATTTGTGTTGCGCCTTTTCTTCTCAGGTATCCTAAGTCTGAGGTATCATGACACCAATTGGATCTGAATCTCGGTCAGTTATGATGGTTGGGACAACTTTCCAGGAGTTATGTTGTTGGTCCTTTGATGACCCGGTAACATGATGTCATGCCTAGCACCCCCCCCAGCTGGAGGACCTATCATTATAGATTCCTTTCAGCAGGGTTATCCATTCATCCATGAGGGAATTGTAATACTGATTCTACAAGTTATTCCAGATGGATCCTTCGTGATTCCAAAGTCTGATCTTCACCTGAAGGCTATGTCAATGCTATCTCGAAGCATGTCTGCGATACTCTGATTTTCAACAAGAACATCCGAAGCCCAATGCTAAATGTTTCTTGCTCAATTATCCGAACACCGTTGTATGGGTAATGTCATGAAATTTCTCTCCCCTTACCTAAAGGGTTTTCTACTTTATATCCTGTCATGGATATCTTGCTCTGCTTGTCCTTGGGGAGGATATACCCTCGAAATATGTGTTTAAACATATTTTCCCTTCCATTGTTCTGTTTAATCTGATGATCATATTTTCCTTCCATTGGTTTGTTTAAACCTTTTCTATGATCTATATGATATAAGCAGTAATAATCCACTGCTTGTGCAAACACCTCGATGTACAACTCTGTCAGTAAGACCTTGTTACTACTGTTGATGACTTCCGGTAACCGCCGATGGACGAGAACTTTGCCTATTGGTCTGCCTCGTTCAACGAGCAGGAAAATGGTTCTCTTCGTCCCTCGCCCCTGGTACCGACATTGTGCCGACATAACTGATAGGCTACCCTCTGACATGCCTTGCTATTGTGACCGTGCGAGATGTCACCGCTCCTATTTTTAACCCACATGGTGGGCCCATAACCCACAGTTCCACAGGATCGAAACCTGACTCTCCTGTACACCCCCTGTTCCCAAAGTTATTCCTCACGCGTGGCCTCGTGTGTAATTCACGAGCCACCTTCTGATGAGATCATCAATTTGGTATCAGACGCAATACTTATTCCCATTGCTCTGAACCCCTTTCACACTTCGCTTCAGGCAACGAACGATTACCTATGCGCTTGAAACTTCTATTTTGCACCTTCTTGCTAAGCTCTCGATATTGGCTTAAATTTCAATTCGAGAGTTACTTTCCGCCACCTTCCTCGTTGTTGTCTACCAGATAATCTACCCTGCAGAGATCCATTCTTCAGTATACCCCCTTAATCTTTCGTTAGTACGATGGAATTTCCGAAGAAAGGATGATGACTTCATCATGATGACCTGAAGCAGAGAACGGAAGACATCAATGTAATGGGTCGACCTCTTCGAGAAGAGCAACCAAGACTGAGAAGATCCGTTAGCATTTCGTAATTAGATCCCTCCCCCCTTACTCCTGCTCCTAAATCTCGGGACGAGATTTCTTGTAGTGGAGGAGAATTGTGACGCCCGGGAAATTAAGCTACAGTGATCCTTTGCTAATGATGCCACGTCACCTCGTTTATAGTTGCTAATCTCGAGTTAGTTCGAAACCGATTCAAATTCAAATTCAAAAATAGGCAAACAATAAAAGTTTTCAAATATTAAAACTAAAATGTTCGGAGTGAACCAAATATTGCATAGATAATTATGGTGGAGAAAACACACTTTTATAGAATGTTTAAATACTGTTAAATGAATAAAAGGGTAGCAAAAACAATTAGTTTAATGCTTTAAAAATAATAACATTTTCAAAACTAAATTGTTATAAGTATTAAACTATTGTGGCAGTGGCATAATTTGTAAAATGCTATTTAGGTGCCACTTTGGTAATTTACTAAAACTAAAATAATAGGAAACTAAAAGAAAGCAAAGTATAAAAAAAACAGAAAAGAAATAAAAGGAAAATAGAAACCAAAGAAAAGAAAGGCAAAGCCCCCCTCCCCCTGGGCCATTCGGCCCAACTGGGCATCCAGGCCTCTAGGAGGCCCACCCCATGCCCCCTGTATAACCCCTCCCGGAACCCTAGCTACCCACCCGATCTCCCACTTCCCCCCCCCCCCCGCACGATCCCCTCTTCCCCACCCCACGATCCGATGTGGATCGGGGGCGCTCGCCCCCCCCCCCCCCCCCCGACCCTGGTGACTACGCCGCCTCACGCCCCGACACCGGCGCCTTCCCCGGCGCCACCCCACCACCGAGGCCTCGCCTCCTCCCGGAGCCCCCTTCGTCGCGACGCCCTCCCGCCTCTGCACCAACCCCGGCGAACGCCGCCCCGTCGCCCACGGATCCCGTCACCGTCGCTTGGAAAGCCCCTCGCCGGAAGCGTCCTCGCCGGATCTCCTCCTCGTCTCCGTCGGTCGTCCCCGTCCTCCTCCACAACGGCTACCTCGAGCCTCGCCGCCCCCTGGTCTCTACTCGAACGTGAGGCCCGCCTCCCCCCTCTCTTCCCCCTTTGACCGGCGCCGCCTCCCGCTCGTCCCCGCGCACTAGCACGAGCCGCTCCGCCCCTGACCTTCCCCCCTCGTGCCCGTGCCGTGCGCGCGACGCGCCCGCGTGCCCGTCGCATCAGCGACGTCTGGCCGCGCCTCGCTGCTCGTCGGAGGCCGCCAGCCCGCGCGTCCTGCCATCCGCGCCGCCCCTGTGTCTGCCTTCGCTCGCCGCGGTCGGCCGGCGAGCCTTGCCGAGGCCACGGCCTCGCCCCACCACGCCCTGGTGACCTCCACCTACGCCCCGGGTTCACCCACTCGGGTGCTCGCGCCCATGCCCGGGGCCAGCCGCCCGAACGTCCGCGCCCGCACCTGCGGCGCCCGCAGCACCCAAACCCACTATGGCCCCTAGGGCCTATGACAGCGGAGCCCCACCGCCCCAGAACGTTTTGTTAAAAAAAAGGGGAATTAAAAATAATATATAAAATAAATAAAATAAATAAATAGATAATAATAATTTAATTAATTAATTAATTAAGGAATTAATTAAGTTAATTCATTATAATTACATTAACCTAACTAACTAATTAGTTTAATTAAACAATAGTTAGATTAGTTAAACACTAATTAGACTAAACAGTCAATGACTAGTGGGACCCACACGTCAGTTGACCAGTCAACACCTCTGTTGACTGCTGACGTCATGCTGACGTCAGCAAATACTGTTTTGGATAATGTTGAATTTAAATAAATAATTAAAATCAGAAAATGATTAAATCTTTAGAAAATCATATCTTTTAATCCGTAACTCGGATGAAAATACTTCCTACATGAAAGTTGATCAGAACGACGAGACGAATCCGGATACGCGGTCCGTTCGTCCGCCACACGCCCCTAACCTATCGAACCCGCAACTTTCCCCCTTCGGCTCCTCTGCCCGAAAACACGAAACCCCGGGAATACTTTCCCGGATGTTTTTCCCCCTTCACCGGTATCACCTACTACCGCGTTAGGGCACACCGAACACCGCGTATTGCCTTGTTATATTTTGTGATGCTTTGTTTGCTCTGTATTCATTATTTCTTCCCCTCTTCTCTCCGGTAGACTACGAGACCGACGCTGCTGCTGACCAGTTCGACTATGGAGTTGACGACCCCTCTCTCTTGCCAGAGCAACCAGGCAAGCCCCCCCCTTGATCACCAGATATCGCCTACTCTTCTCTATACTACTTGCATTAGAGTAGTGTAGCATGTTACTGCTTTCCGTTAATCCTATTCTGATGCATAGCCTGACATTGTTGCTACACCTGTTGATACCTTACCTGCAATCCTAAATGCTTAGTATAGGATGCTAGTTTATCATCATTGGCCCTACATTCTTGTCAGTCTGCCTTGCTATACTATTGGGCCGTGATCACCTGGGAGGTGATCACGGGTATATACTATACATACTACATACTACACAGATGGTGACTAAAGTCGGGTCAGCTCGAAGAGTACCCGCGAGTGATTCACGGATTGGGGGCTGAAAGGACCTTTGTCCCGACGGCCCTCTGTGTGGATCTTTGTGGCGGAGCGACAGGGCAGGTTGAGACCGCCTAGGAGAGAGGTGGGCCTGGCCCTGTTCGACGTTCGCGGACACTTAACACGCTTAACGAGATCTTGGTATTTGATCTGAGTCTGGCTACGAGCCTATACGCACTAACCATCTACGTGGGAGTAGTTATGGGTATCCCGACGTCGTGGTATCAGCCGAAGCACTTCAGACGTCAGCGACGGAGCGGCGCGCGCCGAATTGGACTGGAACGCCACTAGGCTAGGTCTGCTTTCGGCCGCCCTCGCAACGTGCAGGTGTGCTATGGGCGATGGGCCCAGACCCCTGTGCGCTTAGGTTTAGACCGGCGTGCTGGCCTCTCTGTTGTGCCTAGGTGGGGCTGCGACGTGTTGATCTTCCGAGGCCGGGCATGACCCAGGAAAGTGTGTCCGGCCAAATGGGATCGAGCGTGTTGGGCTATGTGGTGCACCCCTGCAGGGAAGTTAATCTATTCGAATAGCAGTGATCTTCGGTAACAGGACGACTTGGAGTTGTACCTTGACCTTATGACAACTAGAACCGGATACTTAATAAAACACACCCTTCCAAGTTCCACAGACAACCCGGTGATCGCTTTTCCGCAGGGCGACGAGGAGAGGATCGCCGGGTAGGATTATGCTATGCGATGCGACTAGAGATGCGCTTGGAGATGCTACCTGGATATGCTACTTGGAGATGCTACTTGGAGGACTTCAATCTACTCTCTTCTACATGCTGCAAGACGGAGGCTGCCAGAAGCGTAGTCTTCGACAGGATTAGCTATCCCCCTCTTATTCTGGCATTCTGCAGTTCAGTCCACTGATATGGCCTCTTTACACATATACCCATGCATTTGTAGTGTAGCTCCTTGCTTGCGAGTACTTTGGATGAGTACTCACGGTTGCTTTCTCCCCCCTTTTTCCCCTTTCCTTTCTTTCTGGTTGTCGCAACCAGATGCTGGAGTCCAGGAGTCAGACGCCACCGTCGACGACGACCCCTACTACACCGGAGGTGCCTACTACTACGTGCAGCCCGCTGACGACGACCAGGAGTAGTTTAGGAGGACCCCAGGCAGGAGGCATGCGCCTCTTTCGATCTGTATCCCAGTTTGTGCTAGCCATCTTATGGCAACTTGTTTAACTTATGTCTGTACTCAGATATTGTTGCTTCCGCTGACTCGTCTATGATCGAGCACTTGTATTCGAGCCCTCGAGGCCCCTGGCTTGTATTATGATGCTTGTATGACTTATTTTATTTGTAGAGTTGTGTTGTGATATCTTCCCGTGAGTCCCTGATCTTGATCGTACACATTTGCGTGCATGATTAGTGTACGATTGAATCGGGGGCGTCACACCGGGAGTGGTCCCAATTATTGTCACTTCGGGGTTACTGGATCATAACACATAGTAGGTGACTATTGACTTGCAAGATAGGATCAAGAGCTCACATATATTCATGAAAACATAATAGGTTCAGATCTGAAATCATGGCACTCGGGCCCTAGTGACAAGCATTAAGCATAGCAAAGTCATAGCAACATCAATCTTAGAACATAATGGATACTAGGGATCAAACCCTAACAAAACTAACTCGATTACATGGTAAATCTCATCCAACCCATCACCGTCCAGCAAGCCTACAATGGAATTACTCACGCACGGCGGTGAGCATCAAGAAATTGGTGATGGAGGATGGTTGATGATGACGACGACGATGGATTCCCCTTCCCGTAGCCCCGAACAGACTCCAGATCAGCCCTCCCGAGAGAGATTAGGGCTTGGCGGTGGCTCCGTATCGTAAAACATGATGAATCCTTCTCTGATTTTTTTCTCCCCGAATGTGAATATATGGAGTTGGAGTTGAGGTCGGTGGAGCATCAGGGGGCCCACGAGGCAGAGGCGCGCCCAGGGGGGTAGGCGCGCCCCCCACCCTCGTGGACAGGGTGTGGGCCCCTGGTCTTGATTCTTTCGCCAATATTTTTTATAAATTCCAAAAATAATCTCCGTGAAGTTTCAGGTCATTCCGAGAACTTCTATTTCTGCACAAAAATAACACCATGGCAATTCTGCTGAAAACAGCGTCAGTCCGGGTTAGTTCCATTCAAATCATGCAAGTTAGAGTCCAAAACAAGGGCAAAAGTGTTTGGAAAAGTAGATACGATGGAGGCGTATCAATCTTGAAGGGCCCAAAGAACTTGAATGTTGGTTTGGGGCATGGGTGGTTGGCCACTGTTGACTGCGCGTAAGGCTGGAGTTTGAGCAATACTTGATCACCCATGTCAAAGGAGCGCTCTGTTCTGGTCTTGTTTGCTTTTTGCTTGCACCGGTTCTGGGCACGGGCCAACTGCGCGTGCAGTCTGTCATTATGCATAGCCCAATCCAATCCTGCATCAGTGCCGTCTGGTAGATTTGCAGCAATCATTGGTAGACCCCCCAGGTTGGGTTCTCAACCATACAGAGCTTTGAATGGTGAGGTGTTGAGCGAGGAATGATAAGTGGTGTTATACCAGAACTCTGAAGTTGGAATCCATTTGCGCCACTTGATCGAAGTGTCGTGTACAGGCATTGGTTTACCCATTCGCTTTGGCCATCCTTTTGAGGATGGTAGGCCATGGAGTAGCTGAGCTTGGTTCCGGCTGCCTCCAATAGAGCACACCACATTGTGCTGGTGAAAATCGGGTCGCGATCACAGACGATTGAGTGTGGCACTCCATGTAGTTTGATGATAGTATCCCAAAAGGCATGCGCCACTATTGCTGGTGTGAATGGATGGCGCATAGGAATGAAGTGTGCATGCTTGGTAAAATGATCGCGACCACAACCATGATTATCTTATAGCCTTCGGATGCTGGCAGGCCTTCAATGAAGTCCATGGTGAGGTCACGCCATGGCTCAGTGGTATTGGTAGGGGTTGTAGTAGGTCTGGGGTCTTTATATGCTCATTCTTGGCCTCTTGGCAGACCGTGCACTGTCGCACAAAATCCTCAACAGCTTGTTTGATGCCACTCCAAGCAAACAACTTCTTCACCCACTGGTATGTCGTAGTCACGCCAGAGTGACCCCCGACTGCGCTTGCATGAAAAGCATTGATGAGCTTTGTCTGGAGGGTGGTATTAGCGCCAATCCAAATCATGTCGTGGAGGCGGATGATACCTTGACGCAATTCGTAGTCGTGCTCGTTAGGGCTGGATAGAGCAAGGCCCTGGAGCAAGTCTTGAATGTCTGTATCTGTCTCGTAAGAGTTGGCAACATCCTGGAACCATAGTGGCTGACATATGGACAGGGCGTCAAGGGAGAGAAGATGCCCAACACGAGGCAGTGCGTCCATCGTACCGTTGTCAGGACCATGACGATATTTAAAGGAGAATTGGAGGCCCACCATTTTTGACATCGCCTTGCGCTGGAGCTCCGTCTCCAGCTATTGATCACCCAAGTGGCAAAGACTTGTGGTCGGTGACGATGACAAATGGGGTGAGCTCAAGGTACGCGCGCCATTTTTCCACTGCCATCATTACTGTGAGGAACTCCTTCTCGTAGATGGAGAGGCGCTAATTCCACACACCCAAGGCCTTGTTGAGATAGGCGATGGGCTGGCCTTCTTGCACGAGCACCGCGCCCACACCCGTGTCGCACGCGTCGGTCTCAATTGAGAATGGGCGCATGAAATCGGGCAGGGCCAGGACCTGGGTGTTCACCATTGCTTCCTTGAGGATCTCGAACGCGTCCTGAGCTCACTCAGACCACACAAATCCCTTCTTGGTGAGCAGTTGAGTGAGGGGCTCGACGAGAATTCCATAGCACAACACGAACTTCCGGTAATTGCCGGTGAGGCCAAGGAAGCTGTGCAATTCCATGGCATTGGTTGGTGTAGGCCACGCACGCATTGCACTTGTCATGCTGGCATCCATCACCACGCCCTCCCGCGAAATCACATGGCCAAGATACTCGACGCGGAGCTGGGCGAAGGAGCAGTTGGAGCGCTTGGCATACATTTGGTGTTGTCACAGAGTGAAGACCTCATGCAAATGTTCCTTATGTTCCTGCAAGGAGCGACTGAACACGAGGATGTCATCTAGAAATGTAATGACAAACTTACGGTTCGGCCCGGACAAAACTTAGTTCATCACACACTGAAAGGTGGGAGGGTCGTTTGTGACACCAAACGGCATGACTCGGAACTCGAAGTGGCCGTGGTGAGTCTTGAAATTCGTCTTCTCCTCATCGCCCGCACGCATGCATATTTGGTGATACCCCGCGCGCAAGTCAGTCTTTGTAAAGAAGGCTGCCCCGGGTAATTCATCCAAGAGCTCATGGATTACTAGAAGAGAAAGTTTGTTCTTGATGGTCACCAGGCTCAGGCGTCTGTAATCCACACAGAACCGCCACGTGCCATCCTTTTTCTTCGCCAAGAGGACTGGGGCAGCAAATGGACTCATGCTATGGGTAATCACGCCAATGCGTAGCATTTCAGTGACCTGGCGCTCTATTTCATCTTTTTACAACGACGAGTAGCGATATGGTCAACAGTTGATAGGTGTTGCGCCCGGTTCCAGTGTGATCGCGTGATGATACTGTCGATGTGGAGGAAGTTCAGTTGGCTCTGCAAATATGTCGCTGAATTCTGTCAAGACATGTTGAATTACTGGTGGAATCACCTCGGTGCTCTCTGAAGTTGGCGGTGGTGTTAATTGAATTTCCAACAGTGTTGCACCCCAGATTTCATTTGCATCATGCATCTGCCACAATGTCGCTGCATCCAGTGCAGTGAGTGCTGGTGTTTTGTCAGTGCGCACACCGATCAACTGAACCGATGTGCCTTGTTGCTGAAACTGAATGGTCTTTTGCTTCCAATCACATTGCATTGGGTTATGTTGGGCGACCCAATCAACGCCTAGTACTGCATCATAGACCCTGAGGTTGAGAACACTCATATCAGTGGTGAATTCCTGGCCATGAGTGAGCCATTGCAGGTTCTGAACCATAGACGTGCAGTTCAGACGTTGGCCATTGGCAACCCGAACCGTGATGGCCGGAATGTTGGTGGTGGTAGCTCCAATTCGTGTGCCAAACGCTGAGTTAACAAAACTGTGTGTGTTGCCCGAGTCGACTAGCATCAACATTGTTTGAGTGCCCACTTTGGCCCGCAATCGAATGGTTTCTGTAGCTTCGGTGCCCTCAACTGCATGTGCAGACAACAACAACATGTCGGCCACTGTAGGTTCATCCAACAATTCCAGAGCACGAACACATCATCAGAGAGCACTTCACCATGATCGCTCACTTCATCATGAGGAGTTGCGGCGAGCGTTTGCACTGATGCTCGCGAGAGTACTTGTCCCCGCAGTGAAAACAGAGCCCATGTTGTCATCGGTAGTCTTGCAACTGATGTTCCCGGCTAAAATCATTCGTGTCAGTATGTGAAGCTTGAGTTGGATGCTGGACTGGTGCTGGAGCGGTCACTGAGGTTGGTGTGGAAGGGGTCGACCTGCTGTTGTCATGGTTATCAGCGAATGCGGTGGTCTGCCTGTTGCTGTTTGGCGAAAACAAGGGCGCTGGTGTTCCATCTCCTCTTCTTGAATTCATGCAAAAACGGTGGCCCACGTGATGCTCGACAGTGCTTGGATACGGACCGCGGTGCGCAATTCATCCTTGAGCCCAAGCAGGAATTGGGTGTCGAAGAATTTGGGACTCAATGTGGCATCCAAGGCAAGCAAATTGTACATATACACCTCGAATTGTTGCATGTACTCCACCATGTTGTCAGTCTGACGAAGTTGTAACAGCTTGTGCATCAGAGATTCAAACTCCTCGAGACCAAATTCTTCAACAATGGCCTGACTAAACATCGCCCAAGTGAGCTTGTTGTGAGTCTATCGGAACGCCCGCAACCAGAGAGCAGCATGGCCCTCGACGTATAGGGCTGTCGTGGCCACCCAGTTATGTTGTGGCACTCGATAGAGCTCAAAATAGGCTAAGCAGTGATCCAGGCACACGTGTGGGGCGTCACCTTCAAAACGGGGTGGCCTGCTGGAGTAGTCCTCACGCGGCACAGGCTGTGGTCCGCTCTCCGGCAACCTGAGGGCGTCATCTGGTCGGGAGAGCAGCAGCGGACCGTCATTGGAGAGCCGTGCGAGCGGCCCGGAGCCTATGATGCTCTGCGGAATTGACAAGGCGCTCGGAGGCGGCGCGACACGCACAATCGATGGTGGTGGTGGTGGTGGTGCAGTCCACCCTGCCGGGGTGTGCAACACCGCCGCCGATGGATCGTCCACCTGAGAACCCGAGGAGGGGGCTGACGACGCTGATGGTGTGCCAACTTTACGTATGTCATTCACGTCCGCCTGGGTGAGGCCGATTTTCTTGGCCAAGCTCTGTAGTTCGTGGGACACTTGGGTGTTGAACGTCGTCTGCGCCTCGGCCCTCTTGTCAGTGAGCACCTTTTCTTTGTCAAATCTGGAGAGCAGCGTCTCCATGAGCGCGGCGAGGTTGGCGGTCTGCTCCCCCATGGCGGTGAAGAACTGCCGCGTCTAGGCAGAAGGCTTGGAGGGCACCGTGTCACCCGCCCCGAGTGGATCAAACCCCGCATAGGATTTTTTTTTGTGCTCCCACTGGAGTGGTAGCACACCTACGACGATGGGTGTTACCGATCCGGCCAAGGGATTATGGATGCCGCGGCGCGACAAAATTTCTAGGCTAGGATTGTAGGCTCTCATTACCAATTGTGACGACCAATCGGACGAAATCGGTCGCACAAGGAGAAATTTGTGGGTGAGAAGAGATAGCAAACGAGGTGAGGTAGGAGAAAGGGGATGAGATTCGGAGTTGCGAGCGTCTCGCTCCATCTCTGTCTGGGTTAGGTAGCTTATAAAGACACGCACACCACGCGGCCTGGGCCACAGACGGCTAGACAACCCAATGGGCTCAACCCACGTACAAAGGATCATCTCATGCTTCTCCCTTGTTGTCCACTGCTCACTGCGTAGTAGCAGGTGTGACATATTCAGTTACATCTTTCTTGGCAATGAGCATCGGTACAAATTTCTCCGCGACACTAATCCAAACAATCTGGGTCTACTATCCTGGACCAATCTATATCTATATTTATATCTATATCTATATCTATACCTAATATTAAAGGGAAGAGGATTTCATGGTTCTCTATACGTCATCTTTTTATATCCGTTGATTTTATGTTAATCATAAAGATTAATGGCTGAGATTTAAAGTAAAAAATAGATCTATGTTCTTCCTATCTTGAAAAAAGTTTCCGATCTGGCCAACCGTCCCTAGGGACACCCAAAAGAAAAATCTGCTCCTGGCGACTAGCGATTGATTTTTTTGTTGTTGAGGAAACAACGATCAATTTTTTTAGGAATTCCCGGCGATGGATGTTGGCCACGGCTAACTGGATCCGATCGACCGGCCCAAACCCAAGTGTTCCTAATAGAAATCACTCGTGATTTTTCCCTTTGATTGTGATCATCCTTGCTCCCACCCTCCATGTTCAGCTTGATGGCTCAAAAAAAAGTTCCTAGACCAAATATTATGTTCAAATAACTTAGGAAAGAAACCAACTCCGTCCAATTTCAAAAGAAGTAAACCACAAAGATATTACACATCTGTATCTTTCTCAACCTTATCTGTCTAGGTATTTCTTAGAAAAAGTACAACCACAAAACTTATCTTGCTCGTAACAACAGAGGCACTAGCGTTGGTCGCGCATGAAAAAATGAGAATAACCAAAACAAAACCGGAAGCTGGAAAGTGCACACGTTGAATACCAGGCCAAATCCTACTAGGTGACATGGAAAGTGCAAGTCTGACTCCTACTCGATACAAGATTTCAGATCCTATTTAGATAGATACATAATTGCTGCTATAAATATACATGTACAATCCCCTTATATTGATCCAATATATATCAAGTCTTTGGTCAATTCTACTTAAAGTCATCTTTGCAGGTTGCCTCATCGGTATCGCCGTTGACAGCAAAAACAACGAGCCAGGTATGCACAAATCAAATTTATAATCAGCAGTGACCTCCTCCTCGTGCTTCTAACGACAAACATAGGCGTATATGGCCATGTGCCCCTGTCCTACTATTGTAATTTGATTAGAATAAAACAATTAATCATACAGTCGCAAAGACTGGTTACATGCTGATCAGCAAAGGAGTACAATAAATAGTTCATTTCTGACCGGTAGATTAACAATAAACTAGACATGGATTTGTACTAGGTTGTAGGTTGTAGCTCGCAAACCCGTCCACTCTGCATCCCTACCTATGCCTTTGTCTAGGTAGAACACTTTGTGGAATGTGTGCTTTCAACATCCTATTGAAGAAACCTTTCTGCACCCAGGTTTCTTACTTAATTAAGATGACGAGTAAGAGAAAGAAGCAAGTAGAAGGTGCAAACTGTTAAATGGTTCCTTGCGCCAAAATATTTTAAGTGTATACACGATAGACAGTTGTTCAAATCAAGTCCTAATTGAAACCTAGGCGGCACTCTCTTGAGAGATTCATCCCTCCTGCCTCAAGTATGAGGTCATTATTCACTACTCTCAAGTACGATGCTGCATAAAAGCCAGATCGGCATATTTTCTTTTACCATCAAAATGATGAAGAGAAAAGCATTTTTGTGTTTTTACACAAACGCATTCAGGCAATAAATCCTTACGGCACTACCATACCAACACAATATTAATAGTTACTTTGATGCAATTGCCATATCATGTGACCAAATGAAAGTCCTGCCTTATCTCTCGAAGAGCCGTTGGCCGAATTTTATTAGATAGGGAGAAAAAGAGAGATAGTACAGGGTTGTAACAGTCTAGGAGAACTAGAACTGTTGCACTAAATCAAAGGAAGGCCTTCCCCTCTCACTGATGCAGCACGTTACAGCACAGCACCCAGATTCTACAAAAATAAGGTGCAAGCAAACTACACAGGCGAGCCAGTTCGGGCCGTCAACTCACTGATACAGCCCACTGATCTCCACATGCCGATATCCTCTATTACCAAGTCCCGAACTTTGTCCGCTGTGCAGCTCACATTATCAAATATCCTCGCATTCCTTTCCTTCCAGATCCTCCAATGTAGAAGAATGACAATTGTATCAAAGTTCTTCTTCATTGGTTTCGGGATCCCCTCCCTCGCCTTCAGTCACCAGTCTTCTGTTGTACTGAAGCTGACTTTCGGGATCAAGAAATCGGCCCTAGTCCATGTTCTGAACTGCAGCCAGACTAGTCTGGTAAATTGACAGTGTACAAATAGGTGTGAGCATGTTTCAGGTGCAGATGAGCACAAAGGGCAAATGCCATTAGATGGCCAATTTCTTTTTTCCAAATTATCCGCCGTCAGACATCTTCTGTGGACAGCAAGCCACATAAAAATTTGCACCGCGGCGGTGCCTTGGATTTCCAGATCAGCTTGTGGCAAGCAAACCGGTGTTCGCGAGGTAGAACAACTGATATGCACTCTTGACGGAGAACTGGTGGTCCTTGGTGAGCTTCCAGATCAGTTGGTCCCTGGTTCCAGAATTGAGAGTTGTAGACTGAACAATCTCCCAAATCCTCGGGTATTGGGCCAAAGCAGTAAGCGATAAACCTCCAGAGATGTCCCTAACCCAGGCCCGACCATGCAAAGCATCACTCACCAATTTATCCTTGTTCTTGACAAAAGAAAACAGAGCTAGTGCCAAGGTAGCAATCGACTTTCCATCCGGGAGCCAGTTGTCCGTCCAGAATCTCGCTCTCTCGCCATTGCCCAGGCTAATGCGACAAGCTGTGTCGAAAATGGGTTGCACGTCCTTCTCATAATCATCAGGGAACAACATCCATGGTCTCTCCTCAATGTCCCATCTTAACCAAGGCCATTTGCATCGTAGTGCCATGCCGAACCACTTGAGGTTGATAATACCGAGCCCTCCCATCTCTAAAGGTAGGCAAACTCTGGACCAAGGCAGGAGACAATGACCACCATTGATCTCATGTTCACCCTTCCAAATAAATCCACGGCAACTCCTATTAATGCCCTTGATGGCCCATGTCGGCAAAGGGAGTACAGCCATCCAGTGTAAGGGCAGGGTCATAAGGACCGAGCGAATGAGAGTTAGACGACCCGCAGCAACAAGCATATTCGGCTTCCATCCTTTCAGTTTTCCTGAGAATTTATCGATGAGCGGGAGGAGATCTTGGCGTCGTAATCGGAAGATGGAGAGAGGTAGGCCCAAATATTGGATAGGGAATTGTTGCCTCCTGCACTAGAAATGCTCCTCCACTGCTGCAGCAACCCCTTCGTCGCAATGGATGGTTGCGTAGTACTCTTATACATGTTGATCCTCAGACCCGCGGCTTCACCAAGGAGCTTCAGATACCAGATTTGGTCTGTAGGTCGGCATGCACCGGTCGGAAAAGCAAGATAGCATCATCTGCAAAGATGGAAGCCCTCGGCATCTTGGAATTGCATCCAAAATCTGAGAGTAACTTATGTTGTACCGCCCACTGCAGCATGCTGTGTAGAGTATCCATGGCAAGGATGAACAAAGTAGGCGATAGCGAATCGCCTTGCCTGACTCCTTTACCCAGAGCAAATGGTTGGCCTAATTCACCATTAATACAAACAGAGGAGGAGGCAGTAGATAGCAGTCCACAAATCCAAGAACACCACCTTCTGTCGAACCCTCTCTTCGTCAGCACTTCTAGAAGGAATTCCCAAGACGGTGTATCAAAAGCTTTGGAAATGTCAATTTTCAAAAGCACTGCTTGCTTCCGTTTTTTATGTAGCCATCTGGCCGCATTGCACACAAATTTGAAGTTCTCGTGCATATTGTGTTTGCATACAAAAGTGGTCTGGGCTTGTGATATTAAAGTAGGCAGGAGGGGGGCAACACGAACTGCTAGCATTTTGGCAAAAATCTTTGCCACCCCATGAATGAGATTAATGGGCCTGAACTCGCTAACCTCCAGAGAATCTAACTTCTTTGGCAGCAGAGTGATAATGGAGGAATTGAGATCACCAAATGAGTAGAAACAACCATCATACAGAGCCGTCATAGCTGCCATGAGATCAGGTGCTATAATTTCCCAACACACCTTGAAGAATAACCCCGAGAACACATCCGGTCCCGGCGCCCTATCCGAGGGCATGTCCATTATAACCTTCTTCACCTCTTCCACCGTGAATGGGGCTTCCAGACTATTTGCCATAGCAGGCGACAAACGCCCCAAGTCGAGATCCTCAAGGCAAATAGTGCGGCCTCTGCGATCTGTGGTGCCCATCAGATTACTGAAGAACTGGCTTGCCATGTTCAATTTGTCTTCATTGGCCGTGACCGTCAAGTTGCCTGCCCTGAGGAAAGAAATCAAGTGTTTTCTTCGTCTCCCATTGGCTTTCATGTGGAAGTATTTAGAGTTTGCATCCCCCTCCTTCAGGTCACGCACCCTTGCCCGTTGCCTCAACCGCACCCTCTCCAGAGAAGCAAATGCTAGACATTTACCCTTGAGAAAAGCTTTCAGACCCTATAGCAATTTTTAAGCTGGTTTGCCTCCACCATTGGATTTGGTTGCAGCTCGCACCGACACCTCGCAGTTTGTGTACAAGGTTGGTAGTCACACTGCTTACCTCCTATTATATGTCGATGACATCATCCTTACAGCTTGCGCCTATGCTTCAATAAAAATCACCTAATATGTGGAACGGATGCTTCTACTTGGTCATCATAGACCAGCAAATCCATTTGAGAGCTGTCTTTCTTTGATACCAACTCCTCCAAGGCGGTTCAAGTCGGTTTTTATGCCGTCCGCTGGTTGGGGCAAGCTTGTTCAACTTCCTCATAACTCAGTTACTTCCGTGCCGGAGGGAATGGGATTTGAACCCATGATACAATCTTCCTTTCTTTGTGAATAGCTAGTTCAGTTACAAGGGTGTATACAAAGGTCTGCTTATAGGTTGAAAAAGCCTGTAGAGATAGCCTAGATAGCCAAGAAGGTATATGTATTTCATAGAACTAGCCTAAGGCTCACGTTGACTCCGTCCTTTATTGAATAGCCAAAAGCACGAAATTTGATGACTTATTAAGGGAAAGACGAAGGACCTTTTTCTTCGTTCGCCAAATCTTCTTCAGTTCTATCCAAGCTCGGTTTTGTGGCATACAACCGCCACGACTCCTCGTTATAACCGCCCCTTTCTCTCTTTCTTTTGACTACCTTGTGGACGGACGAAAGAAGGGAAGCTACGCTCTTCCCCCGACGGAGGCCTGGCTTCTTGTGTCGCATCGAGTCTCAAAATGACCTCATTTGCAACAGGAACTGAAGATTCAGCCGGCTCAAATTCCTTTGACCCCAACTTCTTAAAGCTTTCGCCGTGCGCTGCAACTTGATATTAAGAATCTTCATCGGGTCGCAGCCCGGAATCTCCTGTCCCCATGCTTCTTTAACTACCTCCATGAACCCAGGAAGCTTGATATTAACCAGAAGTTCTCAAACCAGAAACGGCCAGCCCGCGGCCTAGCCGTCGAACAAGTGAGCAGCAGTGGCGTGTGATCCGAGATATTAGAACTAAGTGGGATGAGATCACTTATGGGGAGCAGATCTTCCCAAGCATTGTTGAATAGCACTTTGTCCAGCCTGCCATTATGGGTTGTTCTTGTTGATTGCATCAAGTGTATCGCCTACCCATCATTGGCATATCATGCAGACCCAGCTTGTTAATAGAGTGTCTAAATTTGGACATGAGCCTCCTGTTACCTCTCTCTGAGCTGCGCTCCAACTCCGAGCATGTCAAGTTGAAATCCCCAGTTATAATCCAAGGCATGTGCACTTGCTCGACAAAAAGCACTAGCTATTCCAGGAAACGCAATTTATCATCCTGGCCTTGTGGCACGTATACTGATGACACCATCCATTCTTTACCATCCTCAAGAGAGAGTACACGAGCAGAAATCATGAACTCATCCTTCTGAATGTTAGAAAGCCATAGCTTATCAGATTTCCAGGCTAAATAATTCCCCCTCTTGTGTCATCAGCCGGCAGATAATCAAAACCATCAAAGGCAGGGCCTAGAGTTTCACACACCACCGCACCATTCACCAAAGCCAATTTAGATTCTTGAAAGCACACTAGAGAGATGTTGTAGGATTGCGAGAATAGTCTGATGGAACACCTCCTCGCCGGGTTATTAAGCCTCCTTACATTCCAAACCAACACAACTAGGGACATCTCCATATCATAAACAGAAAAAAAAACACTAAAGCCCCACACACACCTACGCGCCACAGGGCTCCACGGCCTTAGGAAGATAGAATGCGCTGAATTCTGGCTGCATTGGTTAATCAAAGTCGACTTCATCCGGGGCAGAGAGAGCTATCACCGCCTTGACATGATGCGGCGCCAATGGCTTGTCAAAAAGCTTGATGTATTCTTCCAGGGCTTCATCAGATACCTGCTCTTCTGCCTGAATAACTCCCATTTTACGGAGCAAAACAGCCTGGGCGCGCCGCACCGGCCCCAGATTAGTCCCTCCTGCAGCCTTGCACAGCCGAGCGCTTCTCCTTGGGGTAAAGTTTGGCGGGAGCGTCTTCTTTCTACGTGTCGGTGCAGAAGTTGCAGGCCTTGGTCCCAGTATTGACGGGGCAGGGGTGAGCCCGAGGCCTTGCATCAGTGTCTCCTCTGCAAACAGAGGGCCGGCTATCGCAGGCGGAAGTTACTCGTGCTCAGCCAAAGGCACGGCAATAGGAGTACGAGCAGGACTCTGGCTAGTATCACGCCGACGAGGGATTTGAATGGAGAGGCCCTGTGGCTGCTCCAGACTAGGTATCATGATCGCCTCTTCCTTGCGACTCCCCCCTTCCTCCGTATCATCTTGCTCCACCGTAGCTGCCTCACAATGAACCTCAATCTGATCCATCTCTGGCACGAGAATATTGCCCGTAACTGAGTGCGAATCGAGAGCCGTCATTCGCTTCTTAATTCGTGAAGATATCCACAACAGATTGCTATTTCTAGAAGGTGTTTTATCCCAAGAAAGAAGTAAAATATAGTAATCGGCGGTA
Source organism: Triticum aestivum (assembly GCF_018294505.1). Taxonomy (NCBI): domain Eukaryota; kingdom Viridiplantae; phylum Streptophyta; class Magnoliopsida; order Poales; family Poaceae; genus Triticum; species Triticum aestivum. The sequence continues at coordinate 247,192,191 of NC_057804.1, read as the reverse complement.
CAAGGTATACAACTGTGCAAAAATAATTTATGGTATATATAGTAACGAGGGTTCCAGATGATGACAGAAATATCAGGTACAAAAGTAAAAAAAAAATCTGTCCAATAACACAATGAAGATTAGGAGCTACCTATAGATGCAATTTTTAATATCTAGAGAACCATAGGATTCTGAATTTTGGCGTCGATGGATAGAATTCTGCGCAAACTATAATATTGTTTGTTCTGAACAACAATATCAATCTGACCATTAAATTGAACCGGGTTAGTCAATGATCCACTGAGCAGGAGTTTAGCCAGTTTCAAATAACATAAGATTTATGTGCTCCAGTTTTAATGTGGAAAGGGTACACATGTTAGCACACTTCATTCATCCAGATCCATTCAACATCTACTGAATTGTCAATGCATGAGAAATTCAGGTTTTAATCTGATGCATAGAACCTCATGTAGCCTGAATGGTACACTTTGGATGCATTCAACATCAAATGAAGTGTACTAAACGGAAGTGGATGTAACCTTCGGTTTTAATTCGGTTGATGTTATGCATATTAAAACTGATGCATGCAAGCTCATGTAGCCTGAATTGTCAGCACGTAAGATTTCAAATAAAGTGTGCCCTTTAGCTTTAATAACCTGAATAAAAATCCAGATCCATTCAGATCCCGAACTCTGAATAAAATGCATAGATGCTAATATAAGACTTGTCAGCACGTAATTCCCCAATTCATTCATCAAGATCCATTCAGAATCAACCAGATTCAAGAACACATATATATACATCCTGAACGAACACCACCGAAAATCAAAGAAATAAAAAACCACACCGGGCCCCACCCGTGAAAATCAGGGGGGGAGAAAATTATACTACGAGAGAGATGCATGTGCCAGCGGCTCCCGTGCATGCCTCTGCACGTTTGACTTCTTGGCCACATAGTGGGCCTGTACCAGACCTTGTCGGCATCACATACATGAAAGGAAGGTCGCGCGTTGCGACGCGCGCCCGTGAAGGAGCTCTTTCGCCACACAGTAATCTTGTATTAGAATATGGAAGCTCACCAGTGCTAGACTGTTCTGTATCCTCACTGCAACACCTCCTATGTCATGCGGAAGGAGGTGAAACTGCGGCAGGATGCGGATGAGAAGGAAGACCAAGGAGATGAGGCGGCGAGCGGGAGAGTCAGCAGCGGCACAGCGCAGCGCGGCGGCCGGGGACTGAGGCATGCGGCCGACGGGAGCAGCCGACCTGCGGCGGCGCAGGCCGCAAGATGTTCGACGGCTTCTCCCTCGATCAACCCTGCGGGAGGTTATGCCACCCAGATCCAGACAGCGAGCTCTTCTACCCATCCAAGTCGAATTCGGCCGTGGAGGATAGCAGACCTACGGGCGCGCGGCCTCGGCGCCTACACAGCGGTGCGGGAGGTTCTACGGCGGCGGAGGGATCAAACCATCGGACCATGGTGCTGACTAGCAGCCGAGAAAGCGTTCGGCGAGATAAGAGAGGAAGAGAGTGAGGCAGTGACAGAATCTGTGTGTGTTCGCACTTTTTAGAATACTACTCCCTCCGTAAACTAATATAACAGCGTTTAGAATACTAAAATAGTGATCTAAACGCTCTTATATTAGTTTACAGAGGGAGTAGTTAATTGCCCGTGCGTTGCACGAAGGTATATTTTATTGGTTCAACACCAATCATGTTATACTTTTAGGTGTCATGCAACACTATTGACTTTTTTCACAGTTGTTCCTCCTCCTCTATCCACTTTCTCCGCCCATCCCCTCCTCACCCCGTAAAAATCCACTCCATCCATGTCAATGGAACATCCAATTTGCAATCCCGTTTCACCTCCACTCAGCACACACCTTGATTTTCAAACACGTAAGCATGTAGTCTAATATATTTCACATCGCGGTAGACCCCTCCACGCCCCCCCCCCCCCCCCCCCCCCCCCCCCCACACACACACACACACACTCTTTTCATTATTGATTTCTTTTTTTTTTGCATTAGAATACTTAATTTGAGTATCCAAGGTTTCAAGCGTAATAAATTGTTTTCAAGATAAAAGTAATAATTGTATACAATGGTAACATATTCAAGCTATATTTAGTAGGCATTATCAAAATCATGTAATCTACGTTCTGCCCGTGGATCAAAAATTAGGAACCAAATAGCGAAAATAACACAAACACAATACTAACATATAACGTATGAGAGAGTTAGTACAATTATCATAAGCATGTTGGAGTTGACATAACAGTAATATTAGCACCCTTGGGTAATTTTTCACTGGGTTGGGATCCCAACGTACCAGGAGGGTCTTTTGCTATTTGCATCGGTTTCCTTTGACTGACAGTTAGCTAACCCTTGGAAGTACCTTGCCAATTGACACACATATGAAACATATTACAAGATTACATGCATTGTTAGCAGAGATGGTTCAGAATAAAGATAGCCTGATGACATAACACAGTAAGTAGATTGACGAGGGACCGCATTTCACTGAATTGTAATGCAGTGCACATTCAAAGTTCTCCACCGGCAGCATATTCCATGACAAAGGAAAGGCGCGACTGGTTAAACAAACATATTCTTGATTGTACATAAAATAAGACCATATTATAGCAACTCCACTCAGTTTTATCTAATGGAGAAAAATCTGCTAAATTAAAGATTGGACAGAGAGATTTAGGATAAACATCAATGCTTCTGAAATCCTTATAACCAATCGTAGTAATCATTGAATTAATGTGTGGTCAATACTGCCTAGACCAACTGTACTTTTATAACTTTTGAAGAAGAGGAAAATATTACTAATAACTGGCACCTTCAGTCATGATGCAAAAAAATTAAAATCTAATCGACATTTATTTCCAAAAGATAGTGCCATTTCTTCTATTTGGAGAGGACACAGAAGCAGGTCAGAGTTTTTACTTTAGAACCTTCAAATTTCAATAACCTAATGTGATTGACAACAATAAAACTTATCAAACGACTGCCAAGTCAGGATTTCGGTAATTTTATCTCCTCGGAATCGTATGGTGCGAGGGTGCCGCTGCGACCAGTAATGGGTACTCTGCAAGCACACAAAAAAAAACTCAAAATAATAATAGAAATCCATCATCCATCTCAACAACTTCACTATCCTCATATCTATTCTTGGCGATATGCGAGCAAACGGGTAATCCCATGGCGATTGGTAGGAGGGCAATAAAATCAATGAGAGGGTTCAGGTGGAGAGATTGGTGAATCTGCAGGTAGAGAGATCCGGCGGCGAGGCCGCCGTGTATACTCCTTGACCCTGCGCCGTGCCGCCGTTGCATTCGTGCTCAATCGCCGTGCTGCTGCACCGTCGGGGGGTCCAAGATGTCGGGTCCTTGGAAGATGAATCATCTTGGTAAACATTTCTTTTTGAGAGAATCTTGGTAAACATGGTAATGCTGAAAGTGGGGAATGGGATTTTCTTGATTTGGATTTGGCTGGATTGCTTGGAGATTAGTCGTCGGAGAGAGTTTCACCTTGCTTGGAGATCCTACTATTCTGTTGTAAAGGGAGCAATTTGCGAGCGTTAATTAATAAATAATGTCCTTCCTTCCGCTAGCTATGCATGCTTTGGCAAGTCATGGGAGATCTTTCATCGCAGAATCCTGTAAGTACGCCACGAATCAAGGAAAGGCTGGTTGGTTTCCTTCGCCGGCTTTAAAAAGAGGGATGCGCTGGTGTTGCTAATTAACATACATGGATCAGGCTTAGCAAACATGATTTGATGAAAACCAAAAAGGGATTAAAAAAACGGAAAATCGGTCGGGTGGTGGTGCCGTGGTGGACGATCGAGAAGCAGGACGAACGTAAGACTGGAGACACAAAGTTAGGTTTCTTTTAGACAAGTAGAGAAGAAGGAGAGATTGATTACCGTTTGATTGAAAGAAGGAAGGAGATTGATGATCGTCATGAATGAATTAATTGCCATGCATGAATTGACTGCATTTGGATTGATTGTGTTTGGTTACCTTATGTGAATTATACGTTTACCAAAGACAGAACCGGTCTGTCCGGCCAGAAAACCGGGAGGGGGAAAACCAGTGGAGGGAGAAAAGAAAATCGCTAAGGGGAGAGGGGGTCGTACGAGAGGTTGGACGAAGCGAGGAACGTAAGAGGGGAAACGGAACACTACGTTTCTTTTAGATAGTAGAGAATTTTTATACGTATATACTAACAATTTTTTATACGTATACACTAACATTTTTCACACACGCACCCATGAAGATATATTTTACTGCAGTTATGGTCATTTCACAAAAAATGAAAGACACATCATAGCCTAAATCACTGTGATTATGGTAATTTCATTTTTGTTAGGTTAGTTTCGTATGTGACTAATTTGACTCACACACCCTTGAAGATATATTAATTTGCTGACACAAACCATTTGTTGGTATTGTAAAGATATTTTCTTGGACATGTAAATCACCTGTCAATATTTTAACGAGTCTAGACAGTTCAATAATTGAAAATCACTACATGTATTATTTCCAGTTAGGAATGAAATATAATCTTCCAAACCAAACAAACTTAAAAAAACAGAAAACCTACATAATCAAAATCATTAGCATTCATATCTTTGATGATTCTTTAAAAATCCTTTAAATGAATTAGTATTAAAATCTCAAGAATCACACTATATATTTCTCTCACTAAAAGACTATTTCATGCATGGAAATGCATTGGAGCACCTGGATGCCACACACGGACACACCTCTATATGAAAATAGCATTAAAAATATAAGAAAATTTCAAAAAATTCTAAACCTTTGGGATATGAAACCTAGGCATCCATTGTACACCGTGTTCATTTTCGTGGGGAATGGGTGCCTTTTTCGTGGGGAATGGTTGCATGTGGCATCAACGGTGCAGGAATTACGGTCCGGCATATGTTACATCCATTTTTTTCTACACATACAATTTTTTTTATTTTTTTTACTGACATTACTATGGGCACCGTGTGTGTGGCATCCGAGTCCATTTCATGCACCACTATTCTTCCATCCAATGAAAGTGCACAAATGACGTTGAGGTGGCCTCTTCACATCAAAACTTGATTATCCAAAAAAAGATGATGCAACCCGTGGCAATACACGCACATATGCACCTTATAGACGACGAGGGTAACCTTATTTCAGCGTTTGTCCGAGTCAGATACAAGTGGGGCATATTGGCATGTGAAGTAGATTTTGCACGTGAAGCAAGTTTTGTGGAAAAAAATCACCCGTTCCAACGCACGGGCATATGTACTAGTACTCATCAAAAGAGGAAAAAGGACAAGCACACATGGTTACCATAAATTTTATTGCCTCCACGGACGCGTTGTAAGATGAACAAACATCAGGGTCATAAGAAAGACCACAGTGCTGGAGGCAACCAATCACACGACCCGATCGGGAGCCATAGCACCCATCCTTGGAATTACAACCAATCTACCCCCAACTTTAAGAAACTGAGCCCAAAAACTTTCAACCACTTGTGTTCACCAAATTGCAGCGTCCGACTACATCCATTTCATACGTTTAAAACTGAGCCATAAATTTCGTATCCAAAATAGTAAATTTGACCCAAATAATAAAGCAACATATCTGTGGATAATGGAGTGCTTTTGGTTTTCAACCAAGATTAGGGCACACAAGTAAAGACAATCTAGGTAAGCATTTGGTACAGATGGAATCCTAACCAAACTGCACAAGACTAGGAAGATCAGCACTTGCAATAATTCAGGAAGATTCAATGGCAATAAAAGCTAATTTCAATGTGCTATAACAATACAGTCCAGTGGGGTAAACATCTAAAGAATAAATAAAAAACTGTACACCGCCATATCTTAAATCAACGACATTAAGGAAACATTCTATAAACTTTATTAAGACTCTGAATGATGATTCTAAAAGAGTAAATGTCAAACTATAAGTTCATAAAAAATCAGCAATAACTGAAAAGTAAAACTTGATATAACTACAAAATAAAATTCAACTGTTAACGAGCTCTCCTTGTCTATGTTTGTTTCTGCCTTGAAGATATCTGGATAGGAGTAAACTGTAGAACGAACGAACAAGCATCACCCACCAGGCTGTCAATTGTGTCCTCCCATTTCTCATATGCTTTGAAGCCTATGAAAATGAGAGGAATACCTATTGTTGCATGTAAATTTCTAATGTCATTAGTAGTCATGCAGATGATGCATTCACTAAAATTTAGAAAGCGAAGCCTGAAGTTACCTATTTTAAATGCAGCCTCCGAAGACATAGCACTAAGGATGCTAACAACCAGTAGGAAGAATACCACCTGATGAAGAGAAAAGTGAACTCAGTTAGACATTAACATAAAACGTATGCCAGGTGTCAGTACTTAGCACAACATCAACTCATCAAGTATGTGAAGTGTACAAATATAAAGCATGAGATTATATCATGCCTTGAGAAAAAGTGGCCAATCATTTCCCCTACAAAGAGATTTTAGCACACCAACTAATGAGTTCCATGATGAACTGACTGAGCAAGCAATATGATGTGCCTCCACCTGTGAGATGTGGAAGTTTGAGGGCTCAAGTTTCTCAATCTTGTGGCCAAACCTGCAATAATTACCAAAATCGCAATTTAATAAGTGGAACACTTGAGGAAATGCTAAGAGATGATTAAAAGACCCCAATGCTGTTTAACTATCTGGTAGCGGCTATATATTCAGCAAAATAAAGCAGAATAAGAGAGGACCGTACACATTTGCAGGAAGCATGCCATGAATGAACAAGAACAGTGCTGTTAGTGAGAAAATTTTTGCCATTGCTGTGATAATGGTGTAACCACATGTGAATAACTGGTAGTAGATAACAGCCAATAGTAGTAGCACTGTCATTGTTTGCTTCGAATCTTCCCAAAGAAGCGTTTTTGCAACTGAAAGTAATTAGAAAACAATTAGTAAGGATAGCAGGAGGAGGGGGAGGCAGATTGAGTCATACCATTTCCATTCCCAAGCAAAATCGAAGTCTTTGATATACTCCTTTGATTCTGAGCTTGCATATGGGAATACGACTCTATTGTTCTCTTCAGACCATCCTGAAATTTCAAAACAATATGAATTGCTTATAGTTGAACATTCATAAGAGAGAAGTAGGAAATGAACTGAAATTGTTCTTCAAATCATCCCACTCAAAAACACATCAAGTCAAGCAAGGTCATTAATGAAAAAACTAGAGGACATAGTAAAACACCTTGAGTGATACAATGGGTTCATAACCAAGCTGATCTTTCGCTCTTGAGCAACTGAATGTTCGATTGCATGAGAGGAGCCTGATCCTTGACGGTGTCAACTGAGGAACCTTCATGCCATACTTGCAGAACGACTTGTAAGTCCATTCCACCACATGAGCCAATGGCATCATAACAGAGACAGGAATTTTTATTGAAGGCCTGCACAAAGGTCAAGTGCATTAGTATGCTGGTTACCAAGTCACCCAAATAAGTATGGAAGAGAACAATGATCCCTGATCCTTAAATGCTTACATAGGAGAAGAGATATCACTCCAGATACGTAAGCGAGTTGGTGAAATAAATCTAGGGTACTGGAATGGTAAGACCTGAGAGTCAATTCAAGATACTGACAGCCTTGCACCATCCCTTAACAGAAAAGTCTACAATGGAAAGGTAAATATTGTATAGGAAACTTGGGATGCATACAATTACAAATTGATATGCTCCTAAATGATCAGTTTACCAAACTCAAAATGTATCTCAAATTAATCATCAAAGTGCAGGAGCATTTCAGCAAACATAAGCTAGTCATTTGATACAACCAAAGTAGATTTTTTAAGTCTATTGATGTGAATACCTTTGATATCCAAGACCATCTAGAAGCAACGACATGAACTCCCAGAACTTTATGGGCTCCACATTTGTCACGAAGTAGGCCTGGAAAAGGATCAGAAATCATGACACTGAATCTTAAATGTAAAATGTTAGTGAAGGGCCTTACTTTTCCAGCAGCTCTCTTTGCACCATCTTCAGATGATAGAGTTTTATCCGCACAAACATGGCCATAGGCAACGTTTTCGACGTAGGTGAAATCATAATAGTTGTTCCCATCGCCAATTATGTACTGCAAATGATTTTAATAGATAGTATTATCTTTTAAGAAACCAATTCAGAAATAAAAAAATAAAGTGCTTCATTGTGAAGCTCGCTAACTCCGCCTATGTCTTCTAGGCATAGCCGGTCCCAAGCCCGGGTAAAGGAGGAGGGTTGTGATAGGCTTGGCGAGCCAACGTAAAAACTAGCCAGTCCCATAGGTATGAAACCGATTTGAGCGAGAGTAGTACTAGGATGGGTGACCTCCTGGGAAGTCCTTGTGAAAGAGTTTCATATCTAAGGGTTGTGATAGGCTTGGCGAGCCAACGTAAAAACTAGCCAGTCTTTTGGGTATGAAACCCATTTGGGCGAGAGTAGTACTAGGATGGGTGACCTCCTGGGAAGTCCTCGTGAAAGGGTTTCATATCTAGCCTACCCCAACTTGTTTGGGATCAAAGGCTTCGTAAGTAAGTATTGTGAAGCTCGCTACAATATAGAACAAAATGAATTGAGAAGCCAATTCAGTATCTTTAAAGCATTTGTTTTGCCTGATACAGTGATGTAATTTGTGTAATTGCGTTACTAATGAAAAACAAGAGGCATCCAAATCCATCATTATGGGAATTATCTATGTATAAATATCAACATGTGAAGATGTATGCATTTAGGCGGACTCGTGAATTATAAACTTAGCATACTCAAGTTTACAAAATTACACACATGTAGCAGTTCTTACTTTGGACTTGCCTGCCCTTGCCGCAGCAACCAGAGAAGGAACCAGTAGCTTATCACCGGGCCCAAAAATGCTACTTGGGCGTATACAACAAGTAAGAAGCCCATCCCTACCATTAGCTCTCATCACCAATTTTTCTGCATCTGCCTTTGTTTCTGAATACGAATCATTAAACTGGAGTAAGAGAACATCTTGTCAGTAGTCGTACATAAGTATGACCAAATGAAAACAGAAAGGATGTAATATGAGAAAATTCCTTATTTAATAGTCTTAAATTTTCTTTCCCTATTTGACACTGAAAATACTCCGCCTATGTTGTCTCAACATAGCTGGTCCCAAGCCCGGGAAAAGGAGGAGGGTTGTGATAGGCTTGACGAGCCAACGTCGCCACTCTTATGGAGATGAAACCCAAAAGAAAATCGTTGGGTCGGAACCCTCTCAGCAACGTGCCATATCGGAACCCGGGTGTGGTGTCAAATGGGCAAGGGCCGGGCCGTCACCCCCTGGTGACGCGCCGTATCTTGATCTGGATATGGTGACAAGTGAGCAAGGATCAGGTCGTCGCATCCTTAGTGGCGCGCTACATCGACACCTGGGTGTAGTGGAAAATGAGCAAGGGTCTTCGCATTTGACTCGACGAGTGCGGAGGGAAAGGAAGCTAGCTGAGCCTAGGAGGATCTATTTAGGTAACTGAAACGTAGGGTCCCTGACAGGTAAGCTTCGGGAGCTAGTCGATACAGCAATGAGAAAGTTGTTGATACCCTATGCGTCCAAGAAACCAAATGGAGGGGACAGAAGGAGAAGCAGGTGGGGATACCGGCTTCAAGCTGTGGTACACGGGGATGACTGCAAACAGAAATGGAGTAGGCATCTTGATCAACAAGAGCCTCAAGTATGGAGTGGTAGACGTCAAGAGGCATGGGGACCGGCTTATCCTGGTCAAGCTGGTAGTTGGGGACTTAGTTCTCAATGTTATCAACGCGTATGCCCTGCAAGTAGGCCACAATGAGAACACCAAGAGGGAATTCTGAGAAGGTCTGGGAACATTGTTAGGAGTGTACCTATTGGTGAGAAGCTCTTCATAGGAGATCTCAATGGCAATGTGGGTACATCTAACACAGGTTTTGAAGGGGTGCATGGGGGCTTTGGCTATGGCAACAGGAATCAAGGAGAAGATGTATTAAGCTTTGCTCTAGCCTATGACATGATCATAGCTTACATCCTCTTTAAAAAGAGAATTGCATCTAGTGACTTTTAGTAGTGGTCAACCCTCTAGCCAGATTGATTTCATCCTCTCAACAAGAGAAGACAGGCGTGCTTGCCTAGATTGTAAGGTGATACCTGGAGAGAGTGTTGTCCCTCAGCATAAGCTTCTGGTGTCTAACTTCCGCTTTCGGATCCGTGTCCAGCGGGATAAGAATGCCAAAGCAGATAGAACGGAGTGGTGGAAGCTCAAGGGGGATGAAACTCGGGCGTTCAAGGAGAGGGTCATTAAGGAGGGCCCTTGGAAAGAAGGAGGTGATGCAGACAATATGTGGATGAAGATGGCGACTTGCATTCGTAAGGTGGCCTCAGAGCAGTTTGGAGTGTCTATGGGAAGTAGAAGCAAAGCTAAAGATACCTGGCGGTGGAATGATGATGTCCAGAAGGATATTAAGGATAAGAAAGATTGTTTAAGACGCCTTTACCTAGATAGAAGTACAAACAACATAGAGAAGTACAAGGTTGCAAAGAAGGCCGCAAAGCGAGCTGTGAGTGAAGCAAGGGGCGGGCGTATGATGACCTCTACCAGCAGTTAGACACGAAGGAAAGCGAAAGGGACATCTATAAGATGGTCAAAATCCGAAAGAGGAAGATGAGGGATGTCGACCAAGTCAAATGCATCAAGGACGGAGCAGACCAGCTCCCGGTGAAGGACGAGGAGATTAAGCATAGATGGCGGGAGTACTTTGACAAGTTGTTCAATGGGGAGAATGAGAGTTCTACCATTGAACTGGATGACTCCTTTGATGATACTAGAAGGTGTTTTGTGCGGCAAATTCAGGAGTAAGGATGAAAGGAGACAAGGCGATGAGCCTTGATTGTATCCCCATTGAGGTGTGGAGAGGCCTCAGAGACAGCGATAGTATGGCTAACTAAGCTTTTCAACATCATTTTTCGGGCAAACAAGATGCCAGAAGAATGGAACTTTGTGTCCTTCAAGAACAAGGGTAATGTTCAGAGTTGTACTAATTACCGCGGGAATAAACTGATGAGCCATACAATGAAGCTATGAGAGAGTCATTGAGCGCCGCTTAAAAAGAATGACAAGCGTAACCAAAAATCAGTTTGGTTTCATGTCATTTTCTTGGCATGACAACTTATGGAGAAATACAAGGAGCAAAAAAGAGGACCTGCATATGGTGTTCATTGACTTGGACCATAAGATACCGCGGAATGTCATGTGGTGGGCCTTGGAGAAACACAAAGTCCCAGGAAAGTACATTACCCTCATCAAGGACATGTACGATAATGTTGTGACAAGTGTTCGAACAAGTGATGGCGACAATGGTGACTTTCCTTGTTAAAGTAGGACTGCAGATCAGCTTTGAGCCCTTATCTTTCTGCTTTAGTGATGGATGAGGTCACAAGGGACATACAAGGAGATATCTCATGGTGTATGCTCTTTGCGGATGATATGGTGTTAATCGATGATAGTCGGATAAGGGCTAATAGGAAGTTAGAGCTATGGAGACAAACCTTGGAATCGAACGGTTTTAGACTTGGTAGAACTAAACCTGAGTACATGAGGTGCGGTTTCAATACTACTAGGCACGAGGAGGAGGTTAGCCTTGATGGGCAGGTGGTGCCTCTGAAGGACACCTTTCGATATTTGGGGTCAATGTTGCAGGAGGATGGGGATATTATCGATGAAGATGTGAACCATTGAATCAAAGCCGAATGAAGTGGCGCCAAGCTTCTGTCATTCTCTGTGACAAGAGTGCGCCACAAAAGCTAAAAGGCAGGTTCTATAGGACGACGATTTGGCCTGCAGTGTTGTATGGCATTGGGTGTTGGCCGACTAAAAGCAACATGTTCAAGTTCAACACTTAGATGCACATGTTGAGATGGATGTGTGGCCACACAAGGAAGGATCGGGTCAGGAATGATGATATACGAGATAGAGTTGGGGTAGCACCGATTGAAGAGAAGCTTATCCAACATCGTCTTAGATGATTTACGCATATTCAGTGCAAACCTCCAATAGCTCCAGTGCATAGTGGACGGCTAAATCGTGCTAATAATGTCAAGAGAGATCAGGGTAGACCGAACTTCACATGGGAGGAGTTCGTAAAGAGAGATCTGAAGGACTGGAGTATCACCAAAGAACTAGCCATGGACAGGGGTGCATGGAAGCTTGCTATCCATGTGCCAAACCATGAGTTGGTTGCGAAATCTTATGGGTTTCAGCTCTAGCCTACTCCAACTTGTTTGGGACTAAAGGCTTTGTTAGATGCTGATATTGATGTTTGATGTGTTTTTTTCTTCCTATTTGATTTAACCAGAAATTTTATTTATTTATAGACACGAATGATTTTTCTAAGTGCAAGTTATAAGCTTAATCATGGAAATGCATGTGCATGTTCGTGCATACAATGGTTGATCAATTGATCGTGCTAAACTGCTAATGCATGAATACATTGAAGCCTGGGTGCAGCCGACTACATGCATGTACCCAGGGCTTCCGTGCTAGAGATGCAATAGCCGGTATGTACAGATACGTACATCGGTAAATAAATACCCGCTTACCGGCCGGCAAGTGCACGTACATACCCAAATACTCGAATACCCGGCCGAAGATGAGATAGCTTAATACATGCATACATTGAAGCCTAGGTGTAGCCATGCATTCAAGACTACATGCATGTCCGCAAGGCTTCCGTGCTAGAGAAGTAGTAGCCCGTATGTACAATTACGTACATCGGTACATGAACACCCGTGTACAGGCCCGCAAGCGCACTTACATACCCAAATACTTGTATACCCAGCCTGAAGAAAAATAAGAATGAACTTTCGAGATAGCTTAAGAATTGCACCTTTGGAAATGAACCGGGCCAAACGGTTGGTTCATATTACATGAGGGCAAAAGTGTTTTTTTACATGTAATTTAACAGTGTTAGGGGGAAAATGGATGGAAGTGTCATAAAGGGCATAAAATTTAGACTCTGGAGCTAGATAGGGAAGAAAAAAGGTTTTCAGTGTCGAATAGGGAAACAAAATTTAAAATGGTGTTAAATAAGGAATTATTTCATGTAAATAGGTGAAAGATATACCTTATCTGGGTAAGGCATTGATTCATCTGCATTAAAAATTCCATGAACACCATCAAAAACTACACTTGGTGAACTAGTGTAGATAAGTCGCTTCACCTTGCAATGGATACATGCATCAATGACATTCTTTGTTCCTGTGAAGTTTGTTTTACTGTATTATGTAACACGAGAAATAATGATAGGAAAAACTAATGACTCATGCAATCAACTTGGTGCCATCCCATCAGCAAATCAGTGCCATCTCCGAATTAGGAACCAAAGCTGTGAAGCATACAAATTCACATTACAAACCTTCAACATTCACCGAATAATGAAGATGGAAGTTGTTGATGGATGAGTCTGGAGCAGCCATATGAAAAACTACTTCTGCCCCCTCAAAATCTGCAAACAAGAAACACACAAGACAGAGATGAGAACAAAGGTAGTAGGCATCAATGAACTAAATTGACTAACGCCCATAAATACCTTGCTATATCAGAAATAACTGATATGTACAAGCATGAAGATATTGGTATTCTGAACAAACTGGTAACTACTAAGGCAACTGCAAATTAACAGGGAGAACTCTGAAAGTACAATGGGTAAGTATGGAAACATAGGAATATGATTCTTGATTTCCTGGTTTTGTACCACTACTTCAATGCAAACCTAAACAATAACAACAACGCAGAAGTAACAACAGCATCTCTATCACAAGGTAAATCATGTCACCGTGAATCATTGATTCCTCCGAGTCCTACCAACTTCAGAAGCAGCCGCGTAGGCTGATAGGCACCAATCTACAGATCCCACATCCACACGGACAGGGAATCAGAGAGCACATTACCACCAAAACCCTACCCAGCCTAACAATCTGGAGAGCAAGTGGTGGATCGCACACACCTTTGGCCAGCTGGGCCTTGTCGCGGAGGTCGGCGGACGCGTAAACGGCTTGTCCTTCGCGGATGGCGGCCCCGAGGATACCCTGCTCCTCGTCTAGGTCGAGAGAGATGACTTGGGCCAGGTCGGCCACGCGCACGCGCCACTCGCCGGAGCGGAGAAGCATCAGCACCAGATGTCTCGCCGCGAAGCCGCGGCCGCCAGTGACCACACACCATCTCGCACTGGCTTCGGCCGCATCCATCTATCTGCCGCGCCGTCGCCGTTCGTCGTCGTCGTCAGATTCGAAGCGCTTATGGCGTCACAAACACTGTGCACACTTTGTGTGATATTTATCCCGTGGGTAACTGCGATCCGATCTGTGGAAGCGAATGCCACAAGAAAAATGCTACATGTACGGGCATGCACATGCTACACAAGTTTTTTTTTTGTTTGAGACGGATGGTACACAAGGTCACAGGCCCTCTCCGCCGCCCCTCCGAATTTGACCTGGGCCCTTCCCTCCCCCTTAATCCAACTAGTAATAATGTATGTGCAATGCACTTTTATGTTAGGAAGGATATTAGTTGCATGTTATATTAGGTAAGATATATCTGTTGCACGTTAGTATTTGGTAAGATATCAATTACTTTTTCATGGGAATTGTAGGATAATAATTACATGGCAGATTTCATGGAATAGCGTTGAGTCAAAATGTGTTTCTCTCCCTAATAATAATAAAGCACAGATTGAGTCTCTCGGGTTCATCGTCGCGGCGTTTTTACACAAAGGTCTATGTGGTTTTTATGAATTAAACACGCCGTCCCTAATTCAGTGAGTCCGAAAAAACGTTTTGTTTTTACAAAAAGGGCCCTGCATTTATTTGTATTCAACCCGCTGAAGCACAGGAGGAAAACGCATCGGGGTCTGACTGAAAACGCAAGGGAGGGCTCCTCCTCGATGTGGCGGCTCGATGCAGAACGGCGGCGGCGACTCGAGCTTGCAAAGGCTGGATCCGTGCGTGTCAGGGGTTCGGGAGGCGGATCCGAAGGCAGGGGGCGCGGGGGGGCGCCGGTGACGACGAGCAAGGCTTACCGAGCGGATCCAGGGCTTCCGCGGCTCCTGGGCAGAGACGAGACAAGGAGGTGAGGGAGAGATGAAGCGACGAAGGAAGTGGGGTGCGGCGACCTAGGCAGGAGCTCGCCGGAGCCGAGTGACGGCAAACGGGCGCAGGTGATGGAGGGATACGACACGTCGTCGTGAAATCCTTGCATGTGCGAGCGGACGACGGCGCCGTGGCTGGGCACGCGATGACGCAGAGCCCCCCGTTGCTACGTCTCCCTGTGGAGTGCCCTAAGGCCGCGGATGCTGCTCCTACACCCGCACCACCAGCCCAAGGCGAGTCTCCTCTACCTGCTTCTATAGCTTAGCTCCCACCTCGCACCATGCTACTGAACTTCTGCCCCTCAACCCCACTGCTACTCCTAAATTAGCTCGACAGCGCTGACTCTTCCATAGAGGATGGTGTGGTGTCAGGCCAGGCAGCATAACGCTTGACGAGTACATGTTCTGCAGGTGGATTCGTACTCTTCCGCTCTAATTTCTTGGTTAGAGGCAATGCCCTCATGGTATTTGATGAATTGCTATTTCTCCACCGCCCCTACATCAAGGTGTGAAGATGGTTGATATTGGGTACAGCATGTCGCCAAAGTACATGGTTTTCTTTCTCGTTCCTTATTTCTTTCAGAAGCTCATTACTTATTTGCTTGCTAAATTTATGTTCACGAGAGATGATTGAATTTCACAATCCCTTCTATCTCTCTGTTATGATTTTGGTTTTTTGCCTTGTTATGCTAATATAGCTGACTGACTTAAGTAGTAAAATACACCATGTCCCTTCCATAAAATAGGAATTTGTTACTGTTACATACTCATCAAAGTTACATGGTGTGCAGTTTAGAAATTTGATTACTAGGGGACTTTTACTACATGTCCAGTTATGGTTTCATGATAAAAAGAGGGCGCACCAAATGTTTGTTGAATTGCTACTTGAACAAAATGTATGGAGTTCTTGTTGCGTGCTTCAAGTCATCAACCATGTAAAATAAATCCTATAAGTTGTTCTCACCATACAATCTTTTGAACCAAATTTGTAAAGTTACTATGATATGATTATTGTTTTTGTTAAGCTTCCCTATATATATATTGGAGCTATTAACTCTGCAAAAGCCAGTAAAATATATATATATATATGCAGCCTTGCATAGAAATAATTCATTTTTAATTGTTATTTGGTGATTATGGGTCCAGACATTGTCCGACGGTCAATGAATTACCTCTTGTGTTTCCTGGGTTTAACATCTAGAAATGGATGGCAAGTTATTTTTTATGGCATTTACCCGCCAATAAATCATGTGTCATTATAGTAATTTTTTTGTCTTATTACTAAAAGGTCTAACTGATGTGCATAAGGATCATAAGACATAAATGGTGTTGAGCCATATAATATTCAGCAAGATCATAACTTTATATTTTGTTAACAAAGATCTTAATTTTATGTTTTGTTTTCGTAAAAAATCGTCAGATGATTGTCCATGATTTATATTAACATACCGGCTAGCAGCTAGGCAATCAGTTCGAGCTGAGATTGGCTTAGCTAGCTGTAACCATCGAGTTATTAGGGCATCTGGTGTAATTGATGGTGTACGGGGGTCATTGTTTTACGCTTTATGGACCTTGACAACCTGCAACAAAATTATTCCCAGTTAAATTTTGTCAAAAAATGTACAGTGTCCCCTAGAGTAATTGTCTGGTTGAGCTAATGTGTAACATGTAATATGTACATGATCATTTAATTTCAATCTGCTGCGAAATTGTTGCAACAGGTCGTGTTTGATCACTTTTGAGAAGCATCTAAATTTTGTACAATGACATTGCCTAACATGATGTGAAGAGTGGAGCCGTTTTACTATAGATTGGGAGCCGACCACGACCCGATGACCCATGGTATGTAGATGATACACCGGTGAGGCGTTGCAAGGGACCAGGAGGATCTCACGATTTCCCGAGACATGGAGGAGCTTGCAATTTCCAGACTAGGCCTGCCCGACCTGCTGAGCATGTGGAGGACACATGCGGATGACTAGGAGTCTGGTGTTTTCTTTGCAACGAAGCACAGGAGTCCCCCGATGCAACACCCACTCTTTTGTTATTGGTTATAAAAATGATGCTTAATGACACATGAAGCAGGTTGGGCGCTTTTTCTTTGCCCGGTGCAACGCACGGGCATTTGCCCTAGTATAACCAATGGCAGTGGTGAGTAATTAAAGCGTTAAACGTGTTTGTTGCTCAACATTGGAGCGATTTGAACCACTAGATAAAATGATTTGACGGTCGAGATGGTTTGGATCTGCCCCTTTGGGTTTTTTTATATTGGTATATATATAGATATAGATAAAAACCTGCAAAATCGGAATCAGCCAGTAAACTTGTGCACAAAACACCTGTTTATAGAGTTTCTTATTTGTTACATAAGGCACATATTACTCCTATAAAAGATGCTCAAGTTTTTTTTTTTTTTTGAGGGAATAAAAGATGCTCAAGTACGCGCCCCAGCTCAACGACTAGGCCAATCGGGTGGCCGCCCTTGTGGAGTACATTGCGGCTAGCCGGCCCAGGCCAGACTCGCGCGATGGCCCGTTCCAGTGCCACAACACACGTGACCCTACAGCCTCGGTGTCGATGCAGTCCCCGCGGCCAGAGCGACAAGCGACAAGCGTGAGCCCCGCCGAGATGCGCGCCCGTTCTGGGCGAAATACAAGACCGCCAGAACGGCACTCGGTGGCTTTGTTAGATCCACCGTGCGACCAGGGTCTCCACCGCGGCCTCAACAACCGGCGTGGTGAGGACGCCCGCTTTTGAATCAAGCATTGGCGGGAGGAGCACCACGACAAGGGTGCAAGCCCCGAAGCCGATGGCATCGTTTACGATGCTGGGTACCTCGTGTTCATCCCCAAATTGCAACGAGTGGTCCATCCTGACAGATTCAAGCCCACTGTGCCGATGGAATATGATAGCAAAACCAAACCGGTAAAGTTCTTGCATGTGTGCATCACTGCCATGTGCGCCGCACGGGCTAACGATCTTGTCATGGCCAACTGGCTCCCGATGGTTCTAAAGCCCAATGTTCGATCGTGGCTAATGAACCTTTTTAAGGAATCAGCGAGGTCTTGGCAGGACCTCTGCAACCAGTTTGTGGGAGCTTTCCGGGGTGGTTTCAAGCGCCCTAGGACCAAGAGCGACCTAAAGATCCACGTGCAAAATCTTGGTGAATCCATGCAAAGATACATCCAATGATTCAGCCAGGTGCAGCACACTATCCCCGACACCGATGCTGCAACAGTGATTACTACGTCCCAAATTAACGAACACACTCCTCGGATGCGCGAAAAGATGAACATCCACAACATACGGACCCTGGCTGACCTCCACCGCAACGCTGACAAGTGTGTGCGGGCAGAGGAAGGCCATGGGGTTCCTGGCAAGGCCAACCCTGGCATTGACACCGCCAAAGCTAGGACGTCTGGTGGTCCCGGCAAGAAGCGGAACAAGAACCAGAAGCGGACTGTGGTCTTCGTCACAACGCTCGGCGTCCAGAAGCCCAGGGACAATGGGGCGGCAGATACCGTGGCCGTTGCCGATCGTGGCGGCGGGCCATAATGCACATTCCATCGGAGTGCCTTGCATGACCTCAAGGAATGCCATGAAGTGAAGGCTTTCACTGAGGAGTAGCACAAGAATCGGCTAGAAGCTAAGAAGAGGCGGGCCGACCAAGTTAGCGGCAACACTGCCGGTGACGGCGGATGTGGCAACTGCCACCGTCCTCCACGGGGCCACAACAATGATGACAATGACAACGACGAAGACAAAGAGGACGAGGGGGTACTTGGAAGCTCGGGATGTCATCTACGTTCACGGGGGTACCTTTGTGCCCTCCTCCCAGCAAGAACTCAAAACGCTTGCCCGGGAGGTAAATGCAGTGCATGTTAGTGTGGAGGCGGTGCAACCACTCAAGTGGTCCCACTTTTCCATGAGTTTCGATGTCGGGGGCCACTCGGACCGAACAATGGGCATAGGGATCCTCCCCCTAATGATCTCGCCCACCATCAACAACTCAATGTTACCAAGATGTTGGTAGATGTCGGTGCTGGCCTCAACCTCCTCTCTAGAAAGGCATTCCAAAGGATGGAGATCCCGACCACGTAGCTCTGTCCCATGGGAACATTTCAAGGCATGAACCCCGGGTCCACCCAACCTTTGGGCCAGGTCACCTTGTGAGACACCTCTGGTGGTCCCAACAAATTCCGCACAGAGAGCATCACCTTTAACGTGGCTGATATCCCATTTCCCTACAACGGCATCATGGGGCATCCCGCTCTGGCAAAATTCATGGTGGCGACCCACTACACTTATAACACCTTGAAAATGTTAGGGGCCTGGGATGTCATCACCATCAAGTCTGACAGAAGGGATGCCATCTACTATGTGGAGTTGTATCGGATGGCTACGGCTGCGATTGCTCATGAAGCCCCCCTGTGGGTACTTGGTAGAGACGGCATGACATGCTACCTCGCAAGGCAGCGCTCGTGATGGCTCGTGATGCCTCCTTTGGAGGAGTGCTCGTGAGATTTTATCTGCCCTGCATCAGTGAGATTGCCAACAAGTTTTTGCAAGTAATGCAGCGGAGCACGCTCGTGAGGCCGCTTATGGGTATCACACGAGGAGGCAAAAGCACCAAGAACCTTGGTGAGGTGACGTGCACGGGAGTAGTCCCATGAGACAGAGCTCAGTCACTTGGGTTTAGCGGCACTGTCGGGACTGACCCAAGCGCAGGCACCATTCTAGCCCCCGCTCGCGTGATACGCACGAGTGATATTGTGAGTGTGCGCACCTCATGAAATGAGTTTCTGACCAAGCACACATAATACTTAGGAAATAAGAGTTTACTAATGCCTGAAGAGGTCTCATCACACAAAGAGAAGATACATGATGTCGTGATGCGCACGGGTCAGCCTGAGGATGTGATGGACAGGCGTCCCCTCAAGCAATCAGTCTGCCATGTTTGAGCGGTGGAGGCCCACTGGGTTGTGGGCGAGAGCTCTTGCGGCCAGTGGCAACGCAGAAAGAGAGGCTCCTGAGCGTGTACAACTCCACTTCGTTCATGCCCGCGAGGTCATGGGTAGAACTTGCAGAGGTGTTGGATGTTCCATGTGTTTGGTACCGGAACACCCTCCTCCATTTTTCCAGTCGTGTCGCGCTAAGACGGGAAGCGTGTACCACCTTGAAAGGGCCTTCCCACATGGGAGAGAGCTTGTGGAGTCCTTCCCTGGAGAGGATCATTCGCAGGACAAGATTCCTAGCTTGAAGGGTACGAGAGTGTATGTTGTGGTCGTGGTAGCAACACAGCGCCTGCTAGTACCTGGCTGCACGGATGGCAGTCTGGCAATGCGCTTGCTCGAGGAGGATCAAATCAGCTTCCCGCAGGCCATCCCGGTGGATCTCGTTGAAGGCCAGGAACCACGGGGACCCATGCTTGAGCTCGGTGGGGAGGACCGCTTCTGCCCCATAGACGAGGAAGAAGGGCATTTCGCCGGTAGGCTTGGACTGGAGCTCATCGAGCCAGCCTTTGCCGCAGGCGGTGAGCTTTTTGTTGAAGCTTCTTGTCTTGAGGCCCACGGCGTTGGCACGCTCGGCCTAGCCATTACTTCGCGGGTGAGCCATAGAGGCGTAGCAGATCTGCATGCTGATGTTGGCGTAGTATGTAGGATCGAAAGTATGCCTAAAAGGGGGTGATTAGACTACTTGACCAAATAAAACTCTAAGCTTTTCCCAATTTTAGTTGTGGGCAGATTTTAGTAATTAACACAAGTCAAGCAATCAACCTACACATGTAATTCTAAGAGGTAGCAGCGGAAAGTAAAACATTGCATATGAAGGTAAAGGGAAGGGTTTGGAGAGAGCAAACGCAATGAAGACACGGAGATTTTTGGCATGGTTCCGATAGGTGGTGCTATCGTACATCCACATTGACAGAGACTTCAACCCACGAAGGGTAACGGTTGCGCGAGTCGACGGAGGGCTCCACCCACGAAGGGTCCACGAAGAAGCAACCTTGTATATCCCACCATGGCCATCACCCATGAAGGACTTGCCTCACCAGGATAGATCTTCACGAAGTAGGTAATCTCCTTGCCCTTACAAACTTCTTGGTTGAACTCCACATCTTGACGGAGGCTCCCAAGCGACACCTAACCAATCTAGGAGACACCACTCTCCAAAAGGTAACAAATGGTGTGTTGATGATGAACTCCTTGCTCTTGTGCTTCAAATGATAGTATCCCCACCATTCAACTCTCTCTCACATATTTGGATATGGTGGAAAGATGATTTACGTGGAAAGCAACTTGGGGAAGGCCAGAAATCAAGATTCTTGTGGTAGGATTGGTATATCTTGATCTCAACACATGAGTAGGTGGTTCTCTCTCGGAAAATGTATGGTGGAAGTGTAGGCATGTTCTGATGGCTCTCTCACATATGGAGAAGGGGGTGGAGGGGTATATATAACCTCGACACAAAATCCAACCGTTACACACATTTGACCCAACTCGGTGAGACCGAATAGATGAACTCAGTGAGACCGATTAATTCAAATTGTGAATGTTAGGAATCTCGGTGGGACCGACTGGAACAACTCAGTGGGACCAATGTGCTAGGGCTTAGGGCAAACCTCATCTCGGTGACGCCGATTGCATCAAATCGGTGAGACCGAAGTGAAGCAATAGGGCAACAGAGAATTGGTCAAGCCATCTTGGTGAGATCGATTGCAATTTTGGTGAGACTGAAATAATTGCAACTGATAATAGGGAGTTGGCAAGGCCATCTCGGTGAGACTAAGATCCGTATCAGTGTGACTGAACTGTTAGGGGTTCTGGCTATGGCTATGTCATATGAACTTGGTGGCGTCGGATAGTATGAATCGGTAGGGCTGAGTTGGAGTTTAGAGTTTTAACATATTTGGATGGAGAAAGTGGTTGAGGGTTTAGGAGTAATATCACTAAGCATTTGAGCAAGCAAGCCATTAAGCAACACCTCATCCCCTTTTAATAGTATTGGCTTTCCTATGGACTCAATGTGATCTTGGATCACTAAAACAACGATAAATAGTCTTGAGCTTTTGCCAATATGTGTCCTTAGCATTTTGAGGGTCCACATTTCTAGTCCATTCCATGCCATTCACTGAACTTCCTGAAATATTTATCTTGAATGGATATTAGTTCAATTAACTATATGTTGTTATGAATTACTAAAACCACCCGGGGATTAGTTGCACTTTCAATCTCCCCCTTTTTGGTAATTGATGACAACATATAGATAAAAGATTTGACAAATGACAAAATGAATGAAGTACATCGTTGCTTTGAGAAGTATGTGATAAGCAAGAGCTCCCTCTAAATTTGTGCATTATTTAAATTTTGTGTTTGAATGCAAATGCACAATCGATTAGGATCATGACAGGTCACTCTTCCATGTCACATACATCTTGGTGGAGCACACAAAATGATAAGAGTAAAATAACATGCACTCATCACCAAAGATACAAGTGATTGATCATACACAAACAATCATAGAGATAGACATGCAGACACATATTAAGCATAGTATGATCAAACACATGATCACACAAGGTATCTCACGAGCATAACACAAATGTAGCATCAAGTAGCAACAACCAGCCAAAGTAGCAAGGCAAATATAAGAACCAAAGAAGCAAAAGACTCTCTGTCTCTCAAAGCCTATGATCTATACACTTTCTCCCCCTTTGGCAATAAGTTACCAAAAAGTTTGAAAACGTATAGTGCTATACGACACTCTAGGAATGATCTCCGGGAGCTCCCGAAGGGTTCTTCTGGCTTTGTTGCTCTGGTGTGCGTAGACGGCGTTGAGAGAAATGCATCTGCAAATGCTTCAGCTAAAGTCTGTTGAGCAGAATGAGTTGACACTGGTGGTGGCACTGTGGCAGTAGCGGCAGGAGCAGAGTGAGCAGGCCTCATGTCTGCAAATGGCTTAGCAGAAGACCTCTGTGCCCTTGGCACTGTCTGGAATCTGTTAGTAGTAGGTCTATCATCTCTGTCCTCAGCATCATCTCTCAGCTTCTCAACAATAGTTTGAATCTCAGTGACCTTGACATCAAGGTTGTACATCTTGTCTTCAACAATCCGCTCTAGGCTCTCCTGATTCTTAGTCAAGTTGGCCAGACTCTTCTCAATCCTCAGAGTAGCTTCTAGCAGATATGTGAGTTGATCTTGCTCGGTCTTGAGATTCACAATTCATGCATTTGTAGCACTTGTTGCTTTTGCTGCTTTAGCAGCCT
The DNA here is from genome assembly GCF_018294505.1 of Triticum aestivum. Taxonomy (NCBI): domain Eukaryota; kingdom Viridiplantae; phylum Streptophyta; class Magnoliopsida; order Poales; family Poaceae; genus Triticum; species Triticum aestivum. Next base: position 247,168,750 of record NC_057804.1, on the reverse strand, counting down.
TTACCTTCTCAGCTTTCTCATGAGCCTCAACAGAAGTAGGATGCGAAGCATCCATTATAACATCATTGTCCTCATACTCTGGCCTAAGAGGTAAATGCTCTCTGTCAAGTAGATATATGCCAGTTCCAACCTTGGAATTGATCAACATCTGGGTGTGGCGCATATCCACATGACCTCTTTTAGTCAGCGGATGTCCTCTTGACTGTCTCAACTATCAGACTAATAACCTTGAACTTCTATGGGATGTCAAATAGATGCAGCAGTTTGATGGAATGTCCTTGGATCATTCTCTCATCTCCAGAATTTTGCAGCAACATATGCCTCAGAGATGTAGTTGATAGTGCCCAAACCAGCAAGCAGATAGTATATGGAGCCAAACTTGTGATTTTCCAATGCTTCATCAGGAATGGTCTTGTACATGTGAGCCATAGTGTTATGGTGCATCCTTGGTTTGCCATAAACATCTATGTCATTCTCAACTTCATCTGGGGCATTGATAAGAGCAGCCCATTCTGAGATAGATGACTGGTACCTGGTGCCCTCAGTCATCCACACTATCTTCCCATCTGGATAAAAGTGTGCAGTGGAGTAAAATTACATCACAATCTCATCGTTCCACTTGGTGAGCTTCTGTCAAACGAATGCATCAACTCCAGTCAACCTGAAGCTCTCATGAACATGGGGAAAGTAATCCCCATTTGCATCGATGTACTTCCAGTCAACCCACTTCATATTGCTAATGATAGGCTTCTTGTCAAGCAAAACTGTCTCATAGAAGTTCTGTGTGGAAACGATAATCAACAACAGTCCTTTTCCTTGTGGCATATGGATCTGTCTTCCTCCATAATCTCAGTCCATTGTCCTTCCTCAACTTCATGTTCTCAGCCACTGGATGATCATCATTATGGTCTAGAATTGTCACGCCCAAGATGCGACCCTATCCAAAAGGAACTCAAAGGTCCCACCAAGGATAGAAGCGCATCTTGAAGACGCTTTTGCAAGGTGGATATCTTTACATCAACATTACATAATAGTGGGGATACATCCAATACATCCAAATGACACATGAATACAACAATATATCATACATGAGAACAGCATCCGTCTACGGATGAAACACAAACAGAAGCTCAAACGACATCCACCCTGCTAGCCCAGGCTGCCGACCTGGAACCTATCCCCTGATCGAAGAAGAAGCAGAAGAAGAACTCCAAAACAAGCAAACATCACTCTCGCGTCATGATCATCGCATAACCTGCACCTGCAACTGTTGTTGTAGTAATCTGTGAGCCACGAGGACTCAGCAATCCCATTACCATGGGTATCAAGACTACCAAAGCTTAAAGGGAAAGGAAGGGGTAAAGTGGTGAGGTTGCAGCAGCGACTAAGCATATATGGTGGCTAACATACGCAAATAAGAGCGAGAAGAGAGCAAGCGGAACGATCGTGAAGCTAGCAATGATCAAGAGGTGATCCTGAACTCCTACTTACATCAAACATAACCCAAAAACGTGTTCACTTCCCGGACTCCGCCGAAAAGAGACCATCACGGCTACACACACGGTTGATGCGTTTTAATTAAGTCAAGTGTCAAGTTATCTACAACCGGACATTAACAAATTCCCATCTGCCACATAACCGCGGGCATGGCTTTCGGAAGTTTATACCCTGCAGGGGTGTCCCAACTTAGCCCATGATAAGCTCTCGCGATCAACGAAGGATATACCTTCTCCCAGGAAGACCCGATCAGTCTCGGAATCCCAATTTACAAGACATTTCGACAATGGTAAAACAAGACCAGCAAGACCACCCGCTGTGCCGACAAATCCTGATAGGAGCTGCACATATCTCGTTCTCACGGCACACCGGATAAGCTAAGCGTACAGCTACCGACGTAATCCAAGTTGCCAAGGAATGGTCCCGCACGGTGCTCTAGTTTGGACCAACACTCGGAGGAGCACTGACCCGGGGGGTAAAATAAAGATGACCCTCAAGCTCCGGAAACCCAAGGGAAAAAGGGCTGGGTGAGGCAAATGGTAAAACCAAGGTTGGGCCTTGCTGGAGGAGTTTTATTCAAAGCGAACTGTCAAGGGGGTCCCATAAATCACCCAACCGCGTAAGGAACGCAAAATCCGGGAACATAACACCGGTATGACGGAAACTAGGGCGGCAAGAGTGGAACAAAACACCAGGCATAAGGCCGAGTCTTCCACCCTTTACCAAGTATATAGATGCATTAATAATATAAGAGATATTGTGATATCCCAACATCATCCTGTCCACCATGGGGCAATCTTCAACTTCACATGCAATTAACAATGCTATAAGAGGGGCTGCGCAAAGCGGTAACATAGCCAAGCAACGGTTTGCTAGGAAGGGTGAAAAAAGGTTAGAGTCTGACATGGTAATTTGGGAGGCTTGAAGAGCAACTGATAGGAAGCGCAGCATAGCGATAGAATGAAGCAACTAGCATAGCAATGATAGAAATGAGATCCAAGGTGACGGTCATCTTGCCCGAAATCCCGCAAGGAAGAAGAATGAGTCCATGAAGAAGATGAAGCCACGAAGACGAACCAAGCGTAGACGAATGAATCCTCACGATCGCAACGAAACGGGAACTATCGAGAAGAAGCACACAACAAGGTAAACACACTACACGTATACATGACATGATGCTCAACCAAGCATGATGCAAGACAAGACTACATGAAGCTATTCATGGCAAGAGATGATGCAAACAAGAGCAACACATCAATGCAAGTTTAAATGAGGCCGGGAACAACATATAACAATTCCGGTAAGGCCTCATATGCAAATTTCGAAATTGGTCCAGATCTGAATGAACCTTATGTTCAAGTTGTTAAACAGCAAGTTAAGATGCACCAAGATGATCTACATGAGATTCTAGTCAAGTTACATATAAAGTTCGTTTAATTCGGAGCTACGACCTAGAAGATATGAGCAAAACAAGTTAAACATGGCATTGATGCAAAATACATACAAACATCAAGCAAAAACCTCAAAACAAGGATTCAACATGATAATATGAACCTACATGCAATTCTAAGCAAGTTTCATATAGAGCACACTCAAAACGGAGCAACGGTTCAACACATACACTATACAAGTTCAAAGGACATGCTGTCCAAAACATCAACTAGGCATCTTACAAGCATCAAAACAATATGCTACAGCACCCTAACATGATAACAAAATACATGGACATGATGTACAGGTAAAGCACGACAAAACATGAACACTGAGCTATCTCCAGAAATCACTAGAACATGCTCAAAAGGACATGGCAAGATTGCAAATAATAACAGTTTACAGACTTAGCAGAAATAACATCAGGTTGCAATGTTTAGAGCTATCAAACCACATGTTACAGGAATCTATCATGGCAAACAAAGGCATGGCATAAATCTACTAATTGCATAGAACAAAAGTCCCTTACTGACCATGAGCGAAAAGGGCACAGAAAATATGATGGCACCCATATAAACATGGCAAATGATATGACAGATTCATACATGGCAGGAACAACAATAAGTAGGCATGTTGGCGAGCCTGTACCACTCACCACAGAGCAATACATGGCATGGAAAGGCAACCAACAGTAAGAATACATGTTTATGAAGCTAAGAATGGAAATAGCAAGGTCATAGGGTGCATGGATCACTAGCAAAGCACATGACAATACTGAACTTGATGTTAACAGTCTGACAACAACATTATTTAGCAAGTTTGGAGCAAGATAACAACATATTACAGCAGGCTATAAATGCAACCAGGGGCATGATTGGATAGAGCATGACATGTGTAACAAAACAACCTTAGTGAACATCTCCAAATTATGCATAGAATGACTTGTAGCAGCAGGTTTACATAGCATCATGATATAACAGAATCAACCTAGCAAAACAGTAACAGCAAGTACCCTACCTAACAAGCTTGATGCACTCAGTACAAGACTCACAAAAATACATGAATGGCACCACTGTGAAGATGGCATGATGTAGCACAGAACTCATGTAGACATCAAGCTCAAAGGATGCACTCACAAAATGCAACGAAAAAGACAAATCATCAAGTTATAATAGTTTCGGCAGGTTAACATCATATAGCACTCTTTCAATGATGATTAGGGCATAAATATGAACTCAAACAAGCATGGCACAATGGAATGAAATTAAAAGCATCTCATGATGAACATTTTGATATATTACACGCATGAAACGGAACAACATGCATAGAGTTATGGCATGTTGAACAGGGCATGAAAATATGCAAAATATCAAGGACTTAGGCATTTCTGGGGTCAACCTTCGAGATCCGAATCTGGATCTGGATCGGGGTGTCGCCGGAGGCGGAGAAGAAGACGGCGGCCGGCGGGGCTCGGGCCGCGGGGAGGCCGGGGAGGCGCGGCCGGCGGCTGAGGAGGGCGGCGCGCCCGGAGGAGGCCGGGCGGGTGCGGAGGCGAGGTGGCGGCGGGCCGGCGCGGCCGGCGGCTGAGGAGGGCGGCGCGCCTGGAGGAGGCCGGGCGGGTGCGGAGGCGAGGCGGCGGCGCACCAGCGCGGCCGGCGGCGGCGGCGGGTGGCGGCCGGCGCGCTTGGGGAGCGGCGGCCGGGCGGTGGCGCTAGGCGCCCGGGGCGGCGCGGACGAGAAGGCGCCGGCGGGCGGATCCCGTGGGATCGGGCGGCGGGCGGCTCGGGCCGGGAGGGCCCCGCCTGGGCCTCGGCGGGCCGGCGCGGCGAAGTGGGGCGCGCAGGCGCGGGCGAGTCGGCGACGACGCGTGGCGACGGCGGAGCGGGTCGGACACGTCCCGCGCGACACGGACGCGTCCGGCGGCGCGGGGAGGAGTTTGCTAGGGTTTTGGGGGAGTTTATCCTCAAATTTAGACGGGGAGGGCATATTTATAGATAGAGGGAGCTAGGAGAGTCCAAATGAGGTGCGATTTTTGGCCACGCGATCGTGATCGAACGACCGAGAGGATGGAGGGGGTTTGGATGGGTTGTTGGGCCACTTTGGAGGGGTGTTGGGCTGCAAAACAAAAGAGGGCTTTGGGGTTACCCGGATAACCGTTGGAGTATCAAACGGTCTCCAAATGGCACGAAACTTGACAGGCGGTCTACCGGTGCTATAGCAAGGCCGCTTGGCAAACCTCGGTCCATTCCGAGAAAGTTTAACACCCTCTCACAACAAGATACAAAAGGGGGACGCCAGAGGACATAGGAGTGCCGAATTGCAAAATGGACAACGGGGAAAATGCTCGGATGCAAGAAACGAACACGTATGCAAAATGAAATGCACATGATGACATGATATAAAATGCAGATGATGACATGGAAAAGTGCAACACGCAAGCACATGACATGGCAAGGACAGTGAATAACTGGCGGACACCTGGCGCATCGGATCCGGGGCGTTACAAGAATCTTGGGTTTCTGTTTTCTGAGCACTTGGGCCTCGTTATCTTCTTGAACTTCTGGCACTGGGGCCTTGTTCTTTTCAGCAACATGAATGTTTCTGGTGGATCTCTTTGGAGCTGAAGTCTTGGGTGCAACAGGTGTAGGCTTTGACTTGGGCTTGGAGGGAGCACCAGTCTTGGCATCAACCATTAATTTCTGAGATTTGGCTGGTGGTGCAACAGGTTCTTCCTCCTCCTCATCCTCCTCATCATCCCTCATCATGGATGGTCTACCAATGACCGTGGAAATGGTTTTCTTGACTCTCTCCTTCTTCTTCTTCTTCCCATCAGCAACTTCACCTTCTTCTCTTGGCTCAAGAGTGAACTCCATAGTCTCATGTGTGGCAGTTGACCTCCTGACTTTAGACATGGAGCTCTCTTGGAGGAGGTTTCTTTTGAATACCAAGCTTGGTGGTAGCAGCTGCAACACATTCCTTCTTAAGCACTTTCCTCTTTGAGGTCACTTCTTCCTCAACAACAAAATCTTCATCCTCACTGTCAGAGTTCCCCTTCTTTCTTTGTCTAGTAGCAGCTTTGGGCAGGTTGCTAGGAGTGCTTTTGTTGCCTTCATCATAGCTACTACTTGGACTAGTGCCCTCACTGAGGTTGACCTGCTCCTCTGTCTGGTTCTGGCTATCACTTGCTTCAGACATCTCTGCAAACTGACTGTGTGAATAGATGGATATGGGCAGAGTGGATGAGCATCACAAAATGCAGCTTGTTTTTGCAAAATTTGAATCAAAATCTTAGTTTTAGTTTTCTGTAGAAAGCATTTCGGAGCTACCGATATGATAATCTCGGTGACACTGAAGAACTAACAGAGTCTAAGCATGCAGTATTGGTCAGACCGAGTTGCAGTTAGGTGACTCCGAGATGCTAGGGTTTCACAAAGAAATTGCTTTCGGTCTCACCAATCAGTATGCTTCGGTCAGATCGAGTTATACTTAGTGCAATGGCCAGGGCCAATCGGTGGGACCGAAAACTCCATTTCGGTCGTTCTGAGATGAGCTTGGCGAAAACCTAACCCTAAGATTTTGCATCAAAACTAGTCTAAAGGAATTTTTGTGTGGATAGGAAGCTTTCAATCATGGCAAGAATAAAGACATTTGATGGAAATATGCCCTAGAGGCAATAATAAAATGGTTATTATTATATTTCCTTAATCATGATAAAGGTTTATTATTCATGCTAGAATTGTATTGATCGGAAACTTAAATACATGTGTGGATACATAAACAAATACTGGGTCCCTAGTGAGCCTCTACTAGACTAGCTCGTTGATCAAAGATGGTTAAGGCTTCCTAACAATAGACATGAGTTGTCATTTGATAACGGGATCACATCATTAGGAGAATGATGTGATGGACAAGACCCAACCATTAGCATAGCATATGATCGTTCAGTTTATTGCTACTGCTTTCTTAATGTCAAATACATGTTCCTTCGACCATGAGATCATGCAAATCCCGGATACCGGAGGAATACCTTGTGTGCTATCAAACGTCACAACGTAACTGGGTGATCATAAAGATGCTCTACAGGTATCGCCGAAGGTGTCTGTTGAGTTGGTGTGAATCGAGACTGGGATTTGTCACTCCGTGTATCGGAGAGGTATCTCTGGGCCCTCTCGGTAATATAGATCACAAGAAGCTTGCAAGCAAAGTGACTAAGGAGTTAGTTGCAAGATGATGTATTACAGAACGAGTAAAGAGACTTGTCGGTAACGAGATTGAACTAGGTATAGAGATACCGACGATCGAATCTCGGGCAAGTAACATACCAACAGACAAAGGGAATGACGTATGTTGTCATAAAGGTTCAACCGATAAAAGATCTTCATGGAATATGTAGGAATCAATATGGCCAACCAGGTCCCACTATTGGTTATTGACCGGAGAGGTGTCTCGGTCATGACTACATAATTCCCAAAATAGTAGGGTCGCACGCTTAACGTTTGTTGACGCTAGAGTAGAATTGGGATATTTGACGAGTGGTAACCAAATGTTGTTCAGAGTCCCAGATGAGATCCCGGACATCACGATGAGTCTCGGAATGGTCGAGAGGTAAAGATTTATATATGGGAAGTCATATTTTGGGTTCCGGAAAAAGGTGTAGTTTTTTCGGTATTGTACCAGGAAGCTTCCAGAAGGTTCTGGAGGATTTCGGAGGGGTCCGCAAGTCCACAAGTGGGTTCACCACGACCCAAGGGCTAGCATGGGCTGTGGGGAGGCGCCCTGGCCTTATTGGGCTAGGCCCATGATACGTCTCCAACGTATCTATAATTTTTGATTGTTCCATGTTATTATATTATCTGTTTTGGATGTTTTATATGCGTTATTATGCTATTTTATATTATTTTTGGGACTAACCTATTAACCTAGAGCCCAATGCCAATTCCTGTTTTTTCCCTGTTTTTGAGTTTCGCAGAAAAGGAATACCAAATGGAGTCCAAACGGAATAAAACTTTTGCGATGATTTTTCTTGGACCAGAAGACAAGCAGAAGACTTGGAGATGAAGTCGGAAGAGCCACGAGGTGGCCACAAGGATGGAGGACGCGCCCCCACCCTTGTGGGCCCCTCGCGCACCTCCTGACCTAATTTCTTTGCCTATACATTCCCATATATCCCCAAACCAACAAAGGCATCCACGAAAATACTTTTCCGCCGCCGCAACCTTCTGTACCCGTGAGATCCCATCTAGGGACCTTTTCCGATGTCCTGCCGGAGGGGGATTCGATCATGGAGGGCTTCTACATCAACACCATTGACCTTTAGATGAAGCGTGAGTAGTTTACCACCGACCTACGGGTCCATAGCTAGTAGCTAGATGGCTTCTTCTCTCTCTTTGATTCTCAATACCATGTTCTCCTTGATGTTCTTGGAGATCTATTCAATGTAATACTTTTTTCAGCGTGTTTGCTGAGATCCGATGAATTGTGGATTTATGATCAGCTTATCTATGAATATTATTTGAATCTTCTTTCAATTCTTATATGCATGATTTGATATCTTTGTAATTCTCTTCGAACTATCGGTTTGGTTTGGCCAACTAGATTGGTTTTTCTTGCAATGGGAGAAGTGATTAGCTTTGGGTTCAATCTTGCGGTGTCCTTTCCCAGTGACAGTAGGGGCAGCAAGTCATGTTTTGTATTGTTGCCATCGAGGATAAAAAGATGGGGTTTTCATCATATTGCTTGAGTTAATTCCTCTAGATCATGTCATCTTATTAATGCATTACTCCGTTCTTTATGAACTTAATACTCTAGATGCATGCTGGATAGCGGTTGATGTGTGGAGTAATAGTAGTAGATGCAGAATCGTTTCGGTCTACTTGACACAGACGCGATGCCTATATTCATGATCATTGCCTTAGATATCGTCATAACTTTGCACTTTTCTATCAATTGCTCGGCAGTAATTTGTTCACCTACCGTATTATTTTCTATCTTGAGAGAAGCCTCTAGTGAAACCTATGGCCCATGGGTTTCTTTTACATCATATAAGTTTCCGATCTACAATTTTAGTTTTTGATCTACTATTCTTGCAATCTTTTACTTTCCGATCTATAAACCAAAAATACCAAAAATATTTACTTTATTGTTTATCTATCTCTATCATATCTCACTTTTTGCAAGTAACCGTGAAGGGATTGACAACCCCTTTATCGCGTTGGGTGCAAGTTTGTTTGATTGTTTGTGCAGGTATTCGGTGATTTGTGCGTTTTCTCTGACTGGATTGATACCTTGGTTCTCAAACTGAGGGTAATACTTATCTCTACTTTGTTGCATCACCCTTTCCTCTTCAAGGGAAAACCAACGCAAGCTCAAGAAGTAGCAGTGCACCAAGTCTTCAAAAGCCCATGTGGCTAGGGAGGGCAAAAAAGGAAGGAGTCCTAGCAGGAATAGGATTGGACTTGGAGTCCTAGTCCTCTCCCCCTTAGCTGCGCCCTAGGGCTTGGAGGGGCTGTTTCCCCCTCCACCTATATATAGAGGGGAGGGGTGCTCCAAGAGGATACACCAAGCCCTTGGCGCCCCTCCCTCTCTCGTTACTCCGTAGTTCCACCGCCTCGTCCCGGCGACACTTAGTGAAGTGCTGTCGCTGCTCCACCGCCACCATCACCACCACGTTGTCATGTTGGTTGTAATCCCATCTACTTATCCTCTCCCGCTTGCCGGATCAAGAAGGAGGAGACGTCATCGAGCCGCACGTGTGCTAAACTCAGAGGTGCCGTTTGTCCGGCACTAGATCGGTTGGATTGTGATCGAATCACGAAGAGTACGACTACATCAACCGCGTGATAAACACTTCCGCTTAGCGATCTACAAGGGTACATAGATGATCTTCCCCTCTCGTTGCTATGCATCTCCATGGATAGATCTTGCGTGTGCGTAGAATTTTTTTGTTTTCCGTGCAATGTTTCCCTACAACATTGACTTTGTGCAAAGAATCGGAAGGGGAAATAGGCACAAAGTATTCGAACCATACCCTAACTTGGTGACAATTCTCTATGGCGGCAACGGCGGAGAGGGATTCCATTGACGGCGATGGAGACCTGCGACGACGATGTACAGGAGGAGACGACGACGATCGAGAGACCAAGGGGCGGCAGTGCTGGGGCGCGGACTCATGCGGTTTGAAGAATTTTTCAATCATATGGGTACACAAGGTATATATATACCCAAGCGCTGTTGGTGGCACCGAGAGGAATGTCTTGGTGGCACCGAGATGCAAAACTGCTTGCAGTTACTGCAACTCGGTGAGACCGAGTCGTTCAAATAGGTGGCACAGAGGTGAAAACCTAGATCAATCTAGTGATTTTGGTGGGACCAGATATGAGTGTGTTGGTCTGACCGAAATCCACAAGAAGGTTTTGGAAGTCAGCCCTTGACGGATCGGTGGCTCCGAGTGCTCCTCACTCGGAGGGTCCAAAAAGACTTGTTCAAGTTTTTGTGATGTAGCATGAATAGCGTTTGAGAAGAGAAAAAGAATAGATAGCTAGAGGAGGTTCTTAGGCATTCTTGTCCATCCATTTGGCAAATAAACCAAACAATCAAAACCACAAATGGATGTCCTTGAATGGAGAAATCATGAAACCGACATGCTCACACAATAAGATAGCAAATGAAATATGTGACAAAGCATGCACAAACACTTCTAGCATCTATCAAGCAATTGGCGATGACTAGGTCATCTATATATGAGTATATTGACTTAGGAGTCAAATGAGAACATTTGATCATATGTCATACTCATCGTTTAAGCACAAGTGGGGTTACCACTTTTACATAAAGCATTAATGTGTCATACAATTAGAGTTGCTTTAGCTCAATTCTTAGAGCAAAGCTGCCCCTAGATGTGATACCCCCCCTAAGAGGGATGAACTAACCTTGGGTTTTGTCGATGATGACTTCATGTAGATGTTGAAGATGTGGATGCTCAATGTTGATGTAGACCTCTTGGAGCAATCCATTGAGTGTTGCACTTTCAATACCTACATGGGTTAGTCCCACAAGGAACATACAAGGATATCCATAGACATAGAGTGAATTACACACATGATGATGTCCATGAAAGCATTACGTTACCTTGTCCCTTGTCTTACCAACAAGATGGTTTGTGACTCCATGAACTAGTGCAAGATATTAAAGTTGATTGCACATGTCCTCGCCAAAATGAATATGAGTGAAGTATGTCGGCGGAGTCACCCTCAAGAACACTCTAGTTCTTCTTCTTAATTTGGGATCCACATCAACTTGATGGGAATCCTTGGAGTTGTAGTCGTACTTTATGAAGTAGAACTTGACATAGTCTTGGGAACCCACTTGACCACGGCATTAGGAGCTTCTTCAAATGAGTCAATCTCTTCTTCAAGCTTGTCCTTGCCTTTTAGCTTGTGGTCTTGTGGTGGAAGATCATCTTGAGCTTGTGTTCCCTTGAAAGAAGTGGGGTTGTATTTCTCTTGTTGAGGAACAAACTTCGTCTTAAGGTATTGATCTTATTCCCACTCAACTCCTGTCACGGGAAACCACGACCACCTATGGGACCAAGGGTCCCTTGCTGGTTCGGCAGGGGGGATGTCATGTTGCACAAAGAGCAGAAGAGCGTGGGGCAGCATGACAGAAATCACATGAGCAATATAACCCAGGTTCGAGCCACCGTGAGGCGTAAAACCCTACTCCTGCTTTGGTGGATTGATGGTGGAAGAAAGGTGGAGGAGCATAGTACACTTGCCCGGCAGGGGCGACAGTGGCTACGCCAGTATGAGTGTGTGGGTGTCTGATACGTCTCCAACGTATCTACTTTTCCAAACACTTTTGCCCTTGTTTGGACTCTAACTTGCATGATTTGAATGAAACTAACCCGGACTGACGCTGCTTTCAGCAGAACTGCCATGATGCCGTTTTATGTGTAGAAACCAGAAGTTCTCGGAATGTCCTAAAAATCTGCGGAGGCACTTTTTGGAAAATATAAAAAAATATTGGCGAAAGAATCAAGACCAGGGGGCCCACACCCAGTCCACGAGGGTGGGGGGGGGGGGGGCGCCCACCCCCCTGAGCGCCCCCCCCGTCTCGTGGGCCCCCTGAGGCTCCACCGACCTCAACTCCAACTCCATATATTCCGTCTCACAGAGAAAAAAATCAGAGAAAAGTTTCATCGCGTTTTACGATACGGAGCCGCCGCCAAGCCCTAATCTCTCTGGAGAGGGCTGATCTGGAGTCCGTTCGGGGCTCCGGAGAGGGGGATTCGTCGCCGTCGTCATCATCAACCATCCTCCATCACCAATTTCTTGATGCTCACCTCCATGCGTGAGTAATTCCATCGTAGGCTTGCTAGACGGTGATGGGTTGGATGAGATTTACCATGTAATCAAGTTAGTTTTGTTAGGGTTTGATCCCTAGTATCCACTATGTTCTGAGATTGATGTTGCTATGACTTTGCTATGCTTAATGCTTGTCACTAGGGCCCGAGTAGCATGATTTCAGATCTGAACCTATTATGTTTTCATGAATATATGTGTGTTCTTGATCCTATCTTGCAAGTCTATAGTCACCTATTATGTGTTATGATCCGACAACCCCAAAGTGACAATAATCGAGATACTTCTCGGTGATGAGCGTAGTTTGAGGAGTTCATGTATTCACTATGTGCTAATGCTTTGTTCTGGTTCTCTATTAAAAGGAGGCCTTAACATCCCTTAGTTTCCGTTAGGACCCCGCTACCATGGGAGGGTAGGACAAAAGATGTCATGCAAGTTCTTTTCCATAAGCACGTATGACTATATTCGGAATACATGCCTACATTACATTGATGAATTGGAGCTAGTTCTATGTCACCCTATGTTATAGCTATTACATGAGGAATTGCATCCGACATAATTATCCATCACTGATCCATTGCCTACGAGCTTTTCACATCTTGTGTCTCGCTTATTTACTTTTTCGTTGCTATTGTTACAATCACTACAAAACCCAAAAATATTACTTTTGCTACCGTCACCTTTATTATCATACTACTTTGCTACTAAATACTTTGCTGCAGATACTAAGTTATCCAGGTGTGGTTGAATTGACAACTCAACTGCTAATACTCAATAATATTCTTTGGCTCCCCCTGTGTCGAATCAATAAATTTGGGTTGAATACTTTACCCTCGAAAGCTGTTGCGATCCCCTACACTTGTGGGTTATCAAGACTACTTTCTGGCGTCTTTGCCGGGGAGCATAGCTCTATTCTTTGAGTCACTTGGGATTTATATCTGTTGATCACTATGAGGAATTTGAAAGACGAAAGGACCAAGATTTTGCCCTCAACTACGAGGGGAGGTAAGGAACTGCCATCTAGCTCTGCACTAGATTCTCGTTCTGTTATTAGTAAGCTTGCGATACCTAAACCTACTACTGCTATGAATTCTGATATGTCGCATGTTATTGATGATGCCACTTCTGCTATGCATGATACTTATGATGAAACTACTTCTGTGCGTGATACTACTTTGCCATTAGGTGAATTTCTTGATGAACAACTTCCTAGGGTTAGAGAAAATGAAATTATTGAAGATGCTATTATTGATGATAGTGATTATGAAAGTTCTCCCAATGATTATGAATTGCCTGTTGTCCCTGAGGGTTATGTTATGGAAGAGGAAGCTGCTAGAGCTATCTTTGCTTGTAAATATAGATATGATCTTAAGAAATTATTAGCTAAATGGAAGCAGGAGTCTCTTAATGCTAGAATGAAACCTGACCCTGCTTTTGCTACTTCACCTATCTGTGTTACTGATAAGGATTATGAATTCTCTGTTGATCCTGAGATTATTACTTTGGTTGAATCTGATCCTTTTTATGGCCTTGAATCTGAAACTGTTGTGGCACATCTTACCAAGTTAAATGATATAGCCACCCTATTTACTAATGATGAGAAGTCTCGCTATTACTATATCCTTAAGATATTTCCGTTATCATTAAAGGGTGATGCTAAGACTTGGTTTAATTCTATTGCTCCTGGTTGTGTGCGTAGTCCCCAGGATATGATTTATTACTTCTCTGCTAAATGTTTTCCTGCTCATAAGAAACAAGCTGCCTTGCAGGAAATATAAAATTTTGTGCAAATCGAAGAAGAGAGTCTCCCACAAGCTTGGGGGAGGCTTCTCCGGTTACTTAATGCTTTGCCTGATCATCCTCTTAAGAAAAATGAAATACTTGATATCTTTTATAATGGACTAACCGATGCTTCCAAGGACTACTTGGATAGTTGTGCTGGTTGTGTTTTCAGGGAAAGAACAGTCGACGAAGCTGAATTACTATTGAATAATATGTTGACTAATGAAAATAATTGGACTCTTCCTGAGCCAATTCCCGAGGAAATTCCTGAACCAATTGAGCCAACTCCTGAGGCTATTCCTAAACCCACTCCAAAGAAGAGAGGCGTTTTATTTCTCAGTCCTGAAGATATGCAAGAGGCAAAGAAATCAATGAAAGAAAAAGGTATTAAAGCTGAAGATGTTAAGAATTTACCTCCTATTGAAGAAATACATGGTCTTAATATACCGCCTGTTGAAGAAACACATTGTCTTGATAACCCGACATAGGTAGTAAAGGTAAATTCTCTCTATAGATATGATAAAGTTGAAATTCCCTCTACTAAATTCCATAGCCCATGCTTAGATGAATTTGACGACTTTATGGCTAGACAAGAAAGTTTTAATGCTTATGTTGGTAGAGAATTAAAGAATAATGCTTTCGAGATAGGACACGTGAGTGATTATATGGCTAGAGTTAAAGGTGAACTTAAACTCATTAGCAAATATGCTTCTATGGTTGCTACTCAAGCTGAGCAAGTACTTAAAGTTCAAAATGATTTGCTTGATGAATTAAATAATAAACCTGACTTTGCTGTTAGAGTGGCTACTAGAACTGGTAGAATGACTCAGGAACCTTTGTATCCTGAAGGCCACCCTAAGAGGATCAAGCAAGATTCTTAGAGAAATAATTTAGAGGCACCTAGTTCTTCTAAAAAGAAGAAAAAGAAAAATGATAGGACTTTGCATGCTTCTAGTGAACCTACTGTAGACACACATGAGAATCCCAATGATATTTCTATCTCTGATGCTGAAACACAATCAGGTGATGAACATGAACCTAGTGATAATGTTAATGATAATGTTCATGTTGATGCTCAACCTAGCAAAAACAATGAAGTAGAGATTGAACCTGCTGTTGATCTTGATAACCCACAATCAAAGAATCAACATTATGATAAGAGAGACTTTGTTGCTGGGAAGCACGGTAGAGAAAGAGAACCATGGGTTCAGAATCCTATGCCCTTTCCTCCTAAACCATCCAAGACAAAGGATGATGAGGATTGTGAGCGCTTTGCTGAAATGATTAGACCTATCTTCTTACGTATGCGCTTAACTGATATGCTTAAAGTAAACCCTTATGCTAAGTATATGAAGGATATCATTACAAATAAAACAAAGATACCGGAAGCTGCAATTTCCACCATGCTTGCTAATTACACTCTTAAGGGTGGAATACCAAAGAAACTTGGAGACCCCGGGTGTGGCACTCCGGCTCAGAGCGATCGGTTTACCTTGCATTGCCAGCCCAGAGACCTTGTCTTCTGGCAACACACAACAACATGGTACAGAAAAACAACCGTTTTATTCATGCTAGCGGAGCATAGTTTATATTACAACAGTTAGCGAGGCCAAGCGGCACACACGGTGCGGCTGAACAATATGTACATTATTTAGTGAACATAAAGGGGCCTCGATCATGACAACTACTCGGCAGTGGAACAACGTCATAGCGGGACTCCATAGCACAAGGACACCGATGTGGACACGGTCTAGACTTGGACATCACTCCTTTCCAATGAGACTTTCCTGAAATCTGGCATGACACACCAGGTCAGTACATTGAATGTACTTGCAATCTCACAATAAGCATAAACATAATGACAAACAATATCATGACATTTAACCATTTAATCAATAATGCATCCATACATCTAACATGATGTGACTATGTTCAACAGGTACTTGTTCCACGGGCGTGCTTACCGGACATGATCATTTCCAGACCACAAACATGATAATCTCTAAAACACACTTGTGATCCTTTCGACAATCACCATCCGACCAATCCATGGCCTATGATCCTTATGGAGATCATAACCCGACCAACTCTTGGCCCGTGATCCTTACGGCGATCACAACCGGACCATCTCATGGCCAACTCAACATGATGGCCTCACTGCCATCCTTAGTGCAAACTTAGTGTCCATATTTTATTAAGTGTTGACCCATGGCGTACCCTACTTTCGAGCGTGTCCGTGACCGTGGACTCGGCTATCGATAGATTAAAAACACTCTGCAGAGGTTAGTACACTGTACCCACACTACGGAACCCATGGCCTCGCACTCCCATTCGGGTGGACCAACAATGTTTTGACGAAACCATTTCATTGTCATGACACTCTCCCGGCCATTCCGACTCAGACCCCACCGGGCTAGTCCTGGGTGGCCCCGTGTCTACCTCCAGACACCTTGACCACCGTCGTGGCCACGATCCACTCTGGGATCCGGTACCAAAATTAACTTAACAACGGCTCACAAGGTTATTCTTGCCTACCGGGGCAGGGTACAGCACGCCCATAACCTTCCCTAAATGGAGGCACCGACCAGAGGCACGACAATGAAACGCATTAAGGCCGTCCCATACCGGCAAGTGTGGTTGCACTAGGAAAGACTCATTTCAGCGGCACCATGACCCGGTCAACAACATGTTCAAGTTGAGTTATTAATCAGGTTCAACTTAATGTGAAAAATAACGGTGTCACAATACCATGCTATACATCACTTGACATATGCACCACATAACCATGTAAACAACTAAATCGACCACGCTCCTACGGAGCCATCATCAACTCATGCTTCTACTCTGGTTAAGATCACACCTCACTTATACCAGAATCATTACTAGCAATCTCATCATTTTTAATCATGCAAAAATGACAATTAAACTAATTATCCAACTCTATAATCATATCATTTATTCATCTCATGCAACTAAGTTCTCCTTAGTTTATCAACAAGATTCACTTCAAACATTCTGTAGTTCAAGTATGTTAACATGACAAGCATTTAACAGAATATAATCATCATATATGTAATTTAAATGCATGAATATTCATAAGTTCAAGTAGGAAAATCACAAATATTGAAGTGACACTATGAAAATGCTACTGTGGCTTGCCTTAGTGCTAATGAGGTTCACAAAGCTTCTGGTGATCCTCAAGACAAGCTGATTCTTCTGAAAATATTCAAAATCACCAAAAGAAAATATCAAGAAACCTTCTGGAAATTACCAGAAAATCTAGACAGCAAGGAAGAATCCTATCTTTTGGGTGCTGTTAGATTTTTGGACACAGAACACGATGCAAAAAGAATCAATGCATTTGGACTTATAGATAAAAAGTTATGGCCATTTGAAGTTTCCTGGAATTTAAATGAATTTGAAATAATTAAACAGAGGGGGTGACGTCGAAAGCGTAAACTCCCGGGGCGCCACCACTCAAACCGCTTCGCGCGCGTAATGAGTGGCTGACTAGGCTCCTCGCAGTGGCCATAAGCCAGCGCTTGAAGCACTCCTGCTCTACGGGATCCTCAGGCACGCCGAATTCATCTTCGCCGAGGCTCATCTCGTCTTCGGAGGGGGCATGTAGTTGTCCTCCTCTGGGTATCCGTCCGTCGCCTGTTCGTTTGGGCTGACCTGCCCGTCTTCCTGTTCGGCCTGCTCGAAGGCCGGCTGATCGGGGTTGTGTTCGTCTTCGGCACCATCCGGATTGTTTTCGTCTCCTGTGCCGGTATTGCTGTGGCGGGGCTTGGAGCGGCGCCAATGACGCCCATGCTTTGCTTTCTTCCTTGAGGGCTTATCCTCCATTGCCTCATCGCCATTGGTTTCTTTTGGAGTGTCCACCATATATATATCATACGAGGAGGTGGATGTCCAGCGCCCCGTGGGCGGTGGTTCCTGTTCTTCTCCTACATCGTCATCCACACCGTCGATGTCTTCAGAGTTGAAGTCAAGCACGTCGGTCAAATCATCGACAGTGGCAATGAAGTGGGTGGTGGGTGGGCAAAAAATTCCCTCGTCGCCTGCTTCCCACGCGAGCCGGACATAGTTCGACCAAGAGTCTCCTGACAAAGATAAAGACTTTAATGATTTCAGCATGTCACCAAAGGGCGAGTGCTGGAAGATATCCGCAGCGGTGAACTCCATTACCGGAGCCCCACCAGATTTGGCGGGCTCGGGGGCGCGCGGTCTGGAACCTACAACCGGGCAGGAGTCCGAGGGTCCAGTGACACAGGATTCCTTGGGGATGGAGTCTGTGTTCGGCTGTACCGTCTATGAGTGTGCGGTCTCCGGGGCGGGGTCCATCCACCCGTCCTCGGACGACGCAATCTGCCCCAGATTTAGGTCCGGAGCTCCTGCAGGTGCGATATCCCGAGTATTGTCCGGCAGCAGGTCTAAGCCGTGCTCATCGTGACTGTTCGGCGCTCCTGGCGTAGGCCCGAATCCATCGAAGATCAAGTCTCCGCGGATATCAGCCGTGTAGTTCAAGTTTCCGAAACTGACCTGATGGCCAGGGGTGTAGCTGTCGATCTGCTCTAGATGGCCAAGCGAATTGGCCTGCGGTGCGAAGCCGCCGAACACGAAGATTTGTCCGGGGAGAATAGTCTCACCCTGGACCGTGTTGTTGTTGATGATTGAAGGAGCCATCAAGCCTTGCAGCGACGACACAGAGGAACTCTCAATGAAAGCACCAATGTCGGTGTCAAAACCGGCAGATCACGGGTAGGGGTTCCCAATCTGTGCGTCTAAGGCTAATGGTAACAGGAGGCAAGGGACACGATGTTTTACCCAGGTTCAAGCCCTCTCGTTGGAGGTAAAACCCTACTTCCTGCTTGATTGATCTTGATGATATGAGTATTACAAGAGTTAATCTACCACGAGATCGTAGAGGCTAAACCCTAGAAGCTAGCCTATGATGAATATGATTGTCCTCCTACGGACTAAACCCTCCGGTTTA
Organism: Triticum aestivum; assembly: GCF_018294505.1. Lineage (NCBI taxonomy): Eukaryota > Viridiplantae > Streptophyta > Magnoliopsida > Poales > Poaceae > Triticum > Triticum aestivum. Next base: position 247,149,685 of record NC_057804.1, on the reverse strand, counting down.
TATAGACACTGGAGGAGGCCAGGGTTACACAAAGCCGGTTACAAAGAAGGAGATCTAATATCCGATTGCCAAGCTTGTCTTTGACGCAAAGAAGAGTCCCATCCGGACACGGGACGAAGTCTTGAGTCTTATATCTTCACGGTTCAACAGTCCGGCCAAAGTATATAGCCCGGCTGTCCGGATACCCCCTAATCCAGGACTCCCTCAACGTGATCTTTCCCTTAGGATGGCTCCTGCTGGGATTAACTCCTTGAAACATGCCGGTGACCTTTAACTCCTCTTCTGCTATCTGAAGTCTGTTGATAACCTTTGGGGAAATCAGATTCAACCCGGCCCCACCTTCTACCAACATCTTAGTGACCTTAAGGTTGCGAATTGTCAAAGAGACCAACAATGGCAAACATCCTACCATGGTGGTGTAGTCAGGATGATCCTCTTTGTCAAAGATGATGGGCATGCATGACCATTTGAGTGATTTTCGGGCCTCTGGCGCTGGTTCCACGACATTGACCTCACGCGCCCACCGTTTGAGTTGGTGGTGAGAGGTGTGCAAGGACGCACCCCCGTCAATGCACATGGCGTCAGTGGCCTTCTGAAACTCTTGCTCACTGGTTTCCTCTTCATCCCCTCCATCACTCTCATCATCACAGACTTCCTTCTCTTGACCTTTGGCGGGTTTTCCTTTGTTCCGGAGGGGTTTGTCGGGGCGATTTACTTCACTGCCTCGACCCTTACCACCAGTGACATTCTAACCCTTTTCCTTGTTACGCTTCTCATACTCTGCTCTTTGCCTCTTGACAAGCTGCTCAACCTGATATCACTCTTGAAGGTCGTGTCCCTTGGTCCGATGAATCTTGCAATACGACCCATCGCTTTTCCCGGCCTTCTCGACAGCCGCAGCTTCCCGGCAGTCAATGCACACGGTAGCTTCCTTGTCGCGGGCTTCGGTCTTAGTTATCTTGCCGGTACTAGGTGTACCTGATCATTCAACAGTCATCACTGCCTTATCCTTGCACCTCTTATTGCGCTTCTTGCTCTTCTTCTGACTGGTGGATTTGTCGTCATCCTATGAATCGACATTGATGCAGTCCCCCCTCCCCAGGTAACTTCCTTCCCTCCTCCATCCGAGCACACTTATCCACCAAGGTGTAAAGCTCCTTCACAGTCTTGGGCAGCCGTACGTTCATCTTGGAACGAATCCTGCGGTTGCACACATTGGACTGGAAGGCGGCAATCACAGCTGCTGGATGGATGTTCGGGCCTGTCGACTCTACTGAATCTCTGCAAATACTTCCGGAGAGTTTCTCCTTCTTTTTGTTGGAGAAGCTGCAAATTGCTGGGCCGACCAGGTTCTTGATAGCCGCCAGTGAAGGTGCCAATGAACTCATGGCACAGGTCAGCCCATGATGAAATGGAGTTCCCTGTAGGTGCATCAGCCTGGACCTACCTTGGACTTGAGAGCCAAAGGGAAGTAATTGGCGAATACCTTCTCATCTCTTCCCCGAGCAGCTTGAACAACGATGGTGTAGATGCTCAGAAACTCTGCCGGGTTTAGCCTCCCATCATACTTCTCGGGTATCTCTGGCTTGAACGTGTGGACGGATGGTCAATGGACTTTCCCCAGCTCACGAGTAAAGGCGGGGCACCCAACCTTCAAAGGTAGGCACCCGTCAATATCGAGCGCACGCTCGTCGACGTCAGGGACATCACACCCATTGGACCAATGGTGGTCGCCGCAGCGTCGCTCAATGACAAGGCGTGCATCTTCCCTCCGCTGCCCTCCGGGGCTTGCCACCGGTCTTGACGTGCTCGAGGGTCAGAAGAGGCCATCGAGACATTGTCGGGTTCTTGATTCTGCTGTGCTTGCGCTGGCTATCGTGGCAGGGACTGTATTGTGGGGGTGGCCCCTTCCGTACGACCAGCATCATGAGCCGTTGTCGTTGCTTGGGGAGGCCGTGGTGGGCCAGCTCGCTGCGAGCCCCCAGCCTTGGCGAAACTGAGCAGGCTCTGGATGGTGGCACGCCGCTCGTCCATTTGCTTGTCCGCTGTCGGGAACCTTAGTAGCAGCTGAGCCCGCGCCATGCCCTCCGTAGCAGTGCTCGGCATGGGTGATGACGACGCAGATCGGACTGTCGCGTGGCTCTTGACGGTGCCAGCAGTGATAGCACCACGTCCCTGCTGCTGCAGGACGGCCACCTGGATGGCATGGTGGCATGTCGAAGGCGCTTGATTGCTAGCGGCTCCGTCGGGCACAATGACTTGGTCGACTCGCCCCGGGGGAGGCGCACACGCTGCGGTCTCTCCCATGACGGGGGCAGCTGGAGGGCGGCGATTCGTCAAGGATCGAGCGCCATCGCTGCGGTTGTGCCTGTCAGCGAGAGGAAGGAGTGTGGATGGAGTAATCCCTTCACTCGTACCTCATGGAGCGTGGCCATCGGGGTGTTGCTGATGTTGCTCTCCTCCGGTGTCTCCCGCTCCTGCTTTGGCCGCGGGGGAAGTGGTGACGGCGCCGCCTGCTTTGACCACATCCCCAGCAGCGTCCACATCCTCGCATGCCTCCGCACCTCCCGTAGCATTGGTGGCTGTGGGCGGCGTTGCCTTTGAGGTGGATGGGTGAGCTGAAGCACCGGATTTCTTCTTGGGCGCCATGGTTGATGGCACCATCGAAGACGAAGATGGCAATGAAGATGACGCGTTGCACATGCTTTCAGGTTCGCGCAAGTGAGCCCCCCTACCTAGCGCGCCAAAGATGTCGTGGGAAACCACGACCACCTATGGGACCAAGGGTCCCTTGCTGGTTCGGCAGGAGTGATGTCATGTTGCACAAAGAGCAGAAGAGCGTGGGGCAGCATGGCAGAAATCATACAAGCAATTTTATCCAGGTTTGAGCTGCCGTGAGGCGTAAAACCCTAGTCTTTCTTTGGTGGATTGATGGTGGAAGAATGGTGGAGGAGTGCAGTATACTTGCCCGGCAGGGGTGATAGTGGCTACGCCCATATGAGGTGTGGGTGTCCAACCTTCTAACCCCCTTATACGGTTGCCACGAGCCTCCTTTTATAGATTAAGGGGCCACCTCAATGGAAAATCAGTCATTATGCACTGATAAGATAGCAAACAATGCTATCATACCTAACTCTGTAGGCTGACAGAGGGCATTAAAGGTGCCGCTCAACGTCACATCGTTTCTCGCCCAGCAAGCCTTGTCGGGCTATTTTGCCAGCTTCACGCCTGCTTGCTTGACACGTCATAGGACGGGTGTCGTCTGTAGGTATTTCTGTAGAAAGAGGTTGCCATGTGGCGAATGGCTGCCACTTAATCACTTTGCGACTTGACACCGCATTGATTGACGACGTGGGTCGTGGTGGAGTGGTTGGTGAGGTGGTTTCTTGCCTCTGTGAGTCCCGGTAGGCGCTGCCGGGACGTCTTGGGTGTTCTCATTCGGGGGTGGCTCCGCCCTCGCCGAGCTCGTCTGCCCGACAAGGGAGGCTTTTCTCCTGGTGGTATCTTACTTGTCTGGCTTGACCTTGGCCCTCTCGATATGCATGTTGGTCCTTTGAAGATCTTGGTCTCCTGTACTTTGGCATGTCCTGGTGCCATAATCTTGTTCCCGTGCCTGTGCACAGTCTGGGCAACAGACCCAGGGTTTGTTGCACCGACAACTCCATTGGCATTGAACTTCCGTTCAAAACCAACACCTTGATTCTTCCGGTGCCTTCCTTGCTTGTGTATAATTTCCTCAAATTTCTTACTTCTGGAAGGCTCTTGTAAACACTGATACGTCTCCAACATATCTACTTCTCCTAACGCTTTTCCTCTTGTTTTGGACTCTAATTTGCATGATTTGAATGAAACTAACCCAGGACTGACGATGTTTTCAGTAGAACTACCATGCTGTTATTTTTGTGTGCAGAAATAAAAGTTCTAGGAATGGAACAAAACTTTGCGAGTATTTTTTATATCAAATACGAGAATTTCTCAAGCCAGGATGGACCTGAGGGGGGGCACCTGGGTGGGCACAACCCACCAGGGTGCTCCAGCCCCCCAGGCTTGCCCAGGTGGGTGCTGCCCACCTGGTGGCCCCGCTGACCCTCAAACCGACGCTATAAAATCCCATATTTCCAGAAAAAAAATCAGGGAGAAAGAATTATTGCGTTTCACAAGACGGAGCCGCCACCAAGCCCTGTTCTTCCTCGGGAGGGCAGATCTGGAGTCCGTTTGGGGATCTGGAGTGGGGGATCTTTGATCTTTGTCAGCACCAACACATCTCCATCGCCAATTCCATGATGCTCCCCACCAGGAGTGAGTAATTCCTTTGTAGGCTCGTTGGTCGGTGAGGAGTTGGATGAGATTCATCATGTAATCGAGTTAGTTTTGTTAAGGCTTGATCCCCAATATCCACTATGTTCTGAGATTGATGTTGCTATGCCTTTGCCATGCTTAATGCTTGTCACTTTGGGCCCGGGTGCCATGATTTCAGATATGAATAGTTTATGTTATCACCATCATATCCATGTTCTAGATCCGATCTTGCAAGTTATAGTCACCTACTACGTGTTATGATCCGGCAACCCCGGAGTGACAATAATCGGGACCACTCCCGGTGATGACCGTAGTTTGAGGAGTTCATGTATTCACCGTGTGTTAATGCTTTGTTCCGGTTCTCTATTCAAAGGAGGCCTTAATATCCCTTATTTCCCATAGGACCCCGCTGCCATGGGAGGGTAGGACAAAAGATGTCATGCAAGTTCTTTCCATAAGCACGTATGACTATTTACGGAATACATGCCTACATTATATTTATGAACTGTTGCTAGTGCCGTATCGCCCTAGGTTATAACTGTCTCATGATGAATATCATCCAACGAGTCACCGATCCAATGCCTACGAATTTATCTTATATTGTTCTTACTAAGTTACTACTGTTGCTACTACTACCGTTACTGCTACAATATCACTGCTATCACTATTACTGTTACCGTTACTATTGCTGCTATCATAAAAACTATCATACTACTGTGCTACTAATCACTTTGCTACTGATAATTAATCTCTAGGTGTGGTTTAATTGACAACTCAGTTGCTAATACCTTCAAATATTCTTTGGCTCCCCTTGTGTCGAATCTATAAATTTGGGTTGAATACTCTACGCTCGAAAACTGTTGCGATCCCCTATACTTGTGGGTTATCAAGACCTTTTTCTGGCGCCGTTGCCGGGGAGCATAGCTATATTTGTTGGGTCACTTGGGATTATTATTATATTATCACTATGAAGAATCTGAAGGATGCTAAGACTACGATTTTTCCCTCAAAGACGAGGGGAGGTAAGGAACTGCCATCCAATTCTGCTTTAATGCACCTTCTGTTATAAGTAAACTTGCAACACCACAACATGCTATTAATTCTGATATGTCACAAGTTATTGATGATGCTACTTCTTCTATGAATGTTGCTCATGATGATGCTAGTACCTTGCTTGATGACATGCCACTAGGTGAATTTCTTGATGTACAAATTGTAGAGTAAGACAACATGATATTGTTGAATCTGATGATGAACTTGAAACTGAAACTACCGAAACACCTACTAGAACTAGTCCTACTAGATATGAATTGTCGAAGGTACCGAAAGGTTATACTATGAGTGAGGAGGCAACTAGTGATATTCTTGCTTGTAAGGATAGAGATGATCTAGAGAAATTATTATGCAAGTATAAAGAAAGATCTTTGAATGCTAAAATGAAATGTGATCCTGAGTTTGCTACTTCACCTATTGTTATTGCTGATAAGCATTATGAATTCTCTGTCAACCCAGAGTTAACCACTTTGGTTGAATCTGATCCTTTCCATGGTTATGAAACTGAAACTGTTGTGGCACATCTTACTAAGTTGAATGATATAGCCACCCTTTTTGCTCATGATGAGAAGATTCGCTACTACTATATCCTCAAGTTATTTCTGTTCTCATTAAAGGGTGATGCTAAATCTTGGTACAATACTCTTGCTCCTGGTTGTGTGTGTAGTCCCTAGGATATGACCTATTACTTCTCTAAAAAATATTTCCCTGCTCATAAGAAACAAGCTGCCTTGTAGGAAATATTTAAATTTGTGCAAATTGAAGAAGAGAGTCTCCCACAAGCTTGGGGGAGGCTTCTCCAATTGCTTAATGCTTTGCCTGATCATCCTCTTAAGAAAAATGAAATACTTGATATCTTCTATAATGGACTAACCGATGCTTCTAGGGGATTCCTAGATAGTTGTGCTGGTTGTGTTTTCAGGGATTGAACCATTCAACAAGCTGAGGGATTATTGAATAACATACTGGAAAATTATGATGATTGGAATCCTCCTGAAGCACCTATTAAACCCACTCCGAAGAAGAGGGTTATCTTATATCTCAGTCCTAAAGATATGCAAGAGGCAAAGAAATCTATGAAGGAAAAAGGTATTAAGGCCAAGGATGTTAAAAATTTACCACCTATCAAAGAAATACATGGGCTTGAAGCACCACCACCACCTAAGGTGGTAGAGGTAAAATCTTTAATGAAATTCAATGATAGTGATGATCCTGGTAATAAACATCCTAGTCAATGTCTTTATGAGTTTGATAATTACATAAGAAAGCAAGATCACTTTAATGCAAATGTTATGAAACAATTGAAATACAACTCTGATATGATAGCTCTCTTAAGTGACTTGTTATTTAGAATCTCAAATGATGTTAGAGATGTAGGAAAACACGCCTCTATGGTTCAAACTCAATTAGAACAAGTTGCTAAATCTCAAAGAGAGTTACTTGATGAAATGAACAATAATATAAGTGACTTTGCTGTTAGAGTAGCAACTAGAGGAGGTAAAATGACCCAGGAACCACTTTATCATGAGGGACACCCAGAGAGAATTGAACAAGATTCTCAAAGGAACAACACCACTACACCTAGTTCTTCTGAAAAGAAAAAGAAGAAGAAAAATGATAAGACTTTGCCTGCTTCTGGTGAGCCTGAAATAGAAAAACCTCCTGATAATGATAATGAACTTTCTATCTCTGATGCTGAAACTCAATCTGGTAATGAACACTCACCTTCTGATAATGAAAAAGATAATGATGAGGTTCATGAAAACACTCAACCTAATGATAAAGAACCAGATAATGATGTTGAGATAGAACCAACTGTTGGTCTTGGTAACCCACAATCTAAGAATAAAAGATATGACAAAAGAGACTCTGTTGCTAGAAAACATGGAAAAGAAAGAGAACCATGGGTTCAAAAGCCTATGCCCTTTCCACCTAAGTCAACTAAAAGAAAGATGATGAAGAATTTGAACGCTTTGCTAAAATGATTAGGCCTGTCTTTTTGTGCACTCGCTTGACTGATACTTTGAAAATGCCTCCTTATGCAAAGTACATGAAAGACATCATCACCAATAAGAGAAAAATACCGGAAGATGAAATCTCCAGTATGCTTGCTAATTATACTTTTGAAGATGGAGTACCTAAAAAACTTGGAGATCCGAGAATACCAACTATACCTTGCTCCATAAAAAGAAACTATGTGAAAACTGCTTTATGTGATTTGGGAGCTGGTGTTAGTGTTATGCCTTTCTATCTATATAAAAGACTTGAATTGAATAAACTCACACGTACTAAAATATCATTGCAAATGCTGATAAATCAACTGCCATACCTATCGGTATTTGTGAGGATGTGTCCGTTGTTGTTGCTAATGTTACTATTTTGACTGACTTTGTTATACTTGAGATGCCCGAGGATGAAAAAATGTCAATTATCCTTGGTAGACCCTTCTTGAATACCACAGGGGCTGTTATTGATTGCAATAAAAGCAAGGTCACTTTTCATATCAATGGTAATGAGCATACGGTGCACTTTCCAAAGAAACAATTCCAAGTGAATGGTATTAATGTTATTGGAAAATCTCCGACAATCACTATTGGAAGTTTTCAACTACCTCTACCTACTGTCAAAAAGAAATATGAAATGCTTATTTTTGGGGACATCCATATCCCCATTGAGGTAACTTAGTGATTTACAAAAGTTCTTCCGTTTCATGCTTATCGAAAGTGTTTGTTAATAAGACTTGATCAACCTTACTAATGGATCATTTTTGAGAGGTATGAAGTTGATGAATTTAGTAAGCACAACCTTCTGTCCCTACCTTTTGTTTTTCCGTTTTTATTAGTCAAATAAAATAAAATGCCATGCTTTGTTTGTTTTCTGCTTTTTCTGTGCAATAAAAAAATGACCCAAAAATAAAAGTTCTCAGAATGCTCTGAAAACCTGACACGATTTTTGTCGGATTACGGGTTCCACAAACCCTTAAGAGGTTTGAACTCTGGGGTGTGTGCGGAGATCTCGACCTACCCAGCCTGCCTACTCGCGATCCTCCTAAGCCTAGCATGACAAGCTCGAAGAGACAAAGAAACACAATAGTTTATCCTGGTTTGGGCCACCTTGCGGTGTAATACCCTACTGCCGCGTTTTGGTGGATTGCCTCAGAGGGCCGAGGATGAACTAGTACAGTGGATGAACTGGCCTCAGAAGGTGAGGTGTTCTTGAGCTCAAGAGAGCTGGTCAGGTGATCGGATGAGAATCCATCCCCCTCTATGGTGGTGGCGAAGTCCTATTTATAGTGGCCTTGGTCCTCTTCCCAAATGTTGGCGGGAAGGGATCCCACAATGACCGGATTTGAAAGGGGACAAGTAGTACAACTAATCTTGACAAAAGTAGTCTTTGCCTGCGAAAAGCCTCAGGTCGTGACGCTGCGGTGGGATCGGCAATGACTTCCGTCCTACCGTCCTGGCGGTCTTGGTCTTGTTACACCAGAATGGAAACCTTTGGCTGATTCCTCGGGAGTCCGCGCCTGCGGCTTGCCTCCTTTGCACTGAAGAGGAAACCTGCGCTCTGCGCCCGTCTAGCCTTGGTCGTCATGGCTCTATTGGGGAATGTAGTAATTTCAAAAAAAGTTCCTACGCACACACAAGATCATGGTCATGCATAGCAACAAGAGGGGAGAGTGTAGTCCACGTACCCTCATAGACCGTATGCGGAAGCGTTTATCAACGCGGTTGATGTAGTCATACACCTTCACGATCCGTCCCGATCAAATACCGAACGTACGGCACCTCCGCGTTCATCACACGTTCAGCTCGATGACGTCCTCACCTTCTTGATCCAGCAAGAGGGGCAAAGTAGTAGATGAGTTCCGACAACACGACGGCGTGGTAGCGGTGTTGGTGAAGAACAATCGCCACAGGGCTTCCCCTTAGCAGTATAAAAACTATGACGGAGGATAAATTAGAGGGGACGGGGTTGCCGGCACACGGCTTGGTGTTTCTTGATGTGTCTTTGGTGCTAGCCCTGCCCCTCTATTTATATGTTGAGCCCTGGGGTCAAAACTTGGAGTAAAAGCCTCCTCAAAGTCGGTTTTGCCCGAAAGGCAAGAGTCCTACATGGACTCCAGGGCTAGACGCCAGGGTTCCCGACGTCTACCCCCTAGATGCTAGGGTTCCTGGCGTCTAGCCTCTGGTCTCCGCAAAACTTCCTTTTGCACTTTCCAAAAGCCTCGTGAGCTTTCCCCTTTGGCCCAAATAAAGTGTTCTCGTACCCAAACATTTCGGGAGACATCCGGAACCCCTTCCGATGAATTCCGGAACCCTTCTGGAGATCAAACACTACTATCCCATATATCAATCTTTACCTCTGGACCATTACGAAGTTCCTCGTCATGTCCGTTATCTCATCCGGGACTCCTAATAACATTCAGTCACCAACATACATAACTCATATAATACTATATCGTCAACGAATGTTAAGCGTGCGGACCCTACGGGTTCGAGAACTATGTAGACATGACCGAGACACCTCTCTAGTCAATAACCAATAGCGGAACCTGGATGCCCATATTGGCTCCTACATATTCTACGAAGATCTTTATCAGTCGAACCGCACAACAACATACGTTGTTCCCTTTGTCAATGGTATGTTACTTGCCCGAGATTCGGTCATCGGTGTCATCATACCTAGTTCAATCTCGTTACCGGCAAGTCTCTTTACTCGTTCCGTAATGCATCATCCCGTGACTAACTCATTAGTCACGTTGCTTGCAAGGCTTATAGTGATGTGCATTACCGAGAGGGCCCAGAGATAACTCTCCGACAATCAGAGTGACAAATCCTAATCTTGATCTATGCCAACCCTACAGACACCATCGGAGACACCTATAGAGCACCTTTATAATCACCCAGTTACATTATGACGTTCGGTAGCACACAAAGTGTTCCTCCGGTATTCGGGAGTTGCATAATCTCATAGTCATAGGAACATGTATAAGTCATGAAGAAAGCAATAGCAACAAACTAAACGATCATCGTGCTAAGATAATGGATGGGTCAAGTCAATCACATCATTCTCTAATGATGTGATCCCGTTCATCAAATTACAACTCATGTCTATGGCTAGGAAACTTAACCATCTTTGATTAATGAGCTAGTCAAGTAGAGGCATACTAGTGACACTCTGTATGTCTATGTATTCACACATGTACTAAGTTTCCGGTTAATACAATTCTAGCATGAATAATAAACATTTATCATGAAATAAGGAAATAAATAATATCTTTATTATTGCATCTAGGGCATATTTCCTTCAGTATCCCACTTGCACTAGAGTCAATAATCTAGTTCACGTCGCCATGTGATTTAACACCAATAGTTCACATCACCATGTGATTAACGCCCATAGTTCACATCGTCATGTGACCAATACCCAAAGGGTTTACTAGAGTTAATAATCTAGTTCACATCGCTATGTGATTAACACCCATAGAGTACTAAGGTGTGATCATGTTTTGCTTGTGAGAGAAGTTTAGTCAACGGGTCTGCCACATTCAGAGTCGTATGTATTTTGCAAATATTCTAAGTTTTCAATGCTCTGCATGGTGCTACTCTAGCTAAATGCTCCCACTTTTAATATGTATCCAGATCAAGACTCAGAGTCATCTAGATCGGTGTCAAATCTTGCATCAACGTAACTCTTTACGACGAACTCTTTATCACCTCCATAATCGAGAAATATTTCCTTAGTCCTCTAAGGATAATTTTGACCAATGTCTAGTGATCTACTCCTAGATCACTATTGTACTCCCTTGCCAAACTCAAGGCAGGGTATACAATAGGTCTGGTATATAGCATGGCATACTTTATAGAACCTATGGCTGAGGCATAGGGAATGACTTTCATTCTCTCTCTATCTTCTGCTGTGGTCGGGTTTTGAGTCTTTACTCAACTTCACACCTTGCAATACAGGCAAGAACTCCTTCTTTGACTGTTCCATTTTGAACTACTTCAAAATCTTGTCAAGGTATGTACTCATTGAAAAAACTTATCAAGTGTATTGATCTATCTCTATAGATCTTGATGCTCAAAATGTAAGAAGCTTCGCCGAGGTCTTTCTTTGAAAAACTCCTTTTAAATACTCCTTTATGCTTTCCAGAAAATTCTACATTTATTTCCGATCAACAATATGTCATTCACATATACTTATCAGAAAGGCTGTAGTGCTCCCACTCACTTTTTGTAAATACAGGCTTCACCGCAAGTCTATATAAAACTATATGCTTTGATCAACTCATCAATGCGTATATTCCAACTCCGAGATGTTTGCAGCAGTCCATAGATGGATCGCTGGAGCTTGTACACTTTGTTAGCACCTTTAGGATTGACAAAACCTTCTTGTTGTATCATATACAACTCTTTTTTTAAGAAATCCATTAAGGAATGCAGTTTTGCCATCCATTTGCCAGATTTCATCAAATGTGGCAATTGCTAACATGATTTAGACAGACTTAAGCATTGCTATGAGTGAGAAAATCTCATCGTAGTCAACACCTTGAACTTATCAAAAACCTTTTTGCGATAATTTGAGCTTTGTAGATAGTAACACTACTATCAGCGTCTGTCTTCCTCTTGAAGATCCATTTATTCTCAATGGCTTGCCAATCATCGGGCAAGTCAACCAAAGTCCATACTTTGTTCTCATACATGGATCCTATCTCAGATTTCATGGCCTTAAACCATTTTGCGGAATCTGGGCTCATCATCACTTCCTCATAGTTCGTAGGTTCATCATGGTCTAGTAACATGACCTCCAGAACAGGATTACCGTACCACTGTGGTGCGGAACATACTCTAGTTGACCTACAAGGTTAGGTAGTAACTTGATCTGAAGTTTCATGATCATCATCATTAACTTCCTTACTAATTGGTGTAGGAATCACTGGAACTGATTTCTATGATGAACTACTTTCCAATTTGGGAGAAGGTACAATTACCTCATCAAGTTCTACTTCCCCCCACTCACTTCTTTTGAGAGAAACTCCCACTCTAGAAAGGATCCATTCTTAGCAACGAATATTTTGCCTTCAGATCTGTGATTAGAAGGTGTACCCAACAATATCCTTTGGGTATCCTATGAAGACGCATTTCTTCGATTTGGGTTCGAGCTTATCAGGTTGAAACTTTTTCACATAAGCATCGCAACTCCAAACTTTAAGAAATAACAGCTTAGGTTTATTGCTAAACCATAGTTCATACAGTGTCATCTCAATGGATTTAGATGGTGCCCTATTTAACGTGAATGTAGCTGTCTCTAATGCATAATCCCAAAACATTAGTGGTAAATCAGTAAGAGACATCATAGATTGCACCATATCTAATAAAGTACGGTTATGACGTTCGGACACACCATTACACTGTGGTGTTCCAGGTGGCGTGAGTAGTGAAACTATTTCACATTGTTTTAACTGAAGGCCAAACTCGTAACTCAAATATTTTACCTCTGCAATCATATCGTAGAAACTTTTATTTTCTTGTTACGATGATTCTCCAGTTCACTCTAAAATTCTTTGAACTTTTCAAATGTTTCATACTTATGTTTCATCAAGTAGATATACCCATATCTGCTCAAATCATCTGTAAATGTCAGAAAATAACGATACCTGCCGCGAGCCTCAACACTCATCGGACCGCATACATCAGTATGTATTATTTCCAATAAGTCAGTTGCTCGCTCCATTGTTCCGGAGAACGGAGTCTTAGTCATCTTGCCCATGAGGCATGGTTCGCAAGCATCAAGTGATTCATAATCAAGTGATTCCAAAAGCCCATCAGCATGGAGCTTCTTCATGTGCTTTACACCAATATGACCTAAACGGCAATGCCACAAATAAGTTGCACTATCATTATTAACTTTGCATCTTTTGGCTTCAATATTATGAATATGTGTATCACTATGATCGAGATCCAACAAACCATTTTCATTGGGTGTATTACCATAGAAGGTTTTATTCATGTAAACAGAACACCAATTATTCTCTAAATTAAATGAATAACCATATTGCAATAAACATGATCAAATCATATTCATGCTCAACGCAAACACCAAATAACATTTATTTAGGTTCAACACTAATCCCGAAAGTATAGGGAGTGTGCGATGATGATCATATCAATCTTGGAACTACTTCCAACACACATCGTCACTTCACCCTTAACTAGTTTTTGTTCATTCTGCAACTCCCGTTTTGAGTTACTACTCTTAGCAACTGAACCAATATCAAATACTGAGGGGTTGCTATAAAAACTAGTAAAGTACACATCAATAATATGTATATCAGATATACCTTTGTTCATTTGCCATCCTTCTTATCTGCCAAATACTTGGGGTAGTTCCGCTTTTAGTGACCAGTCCCTTTGTAGTAGAAGCACTTAGTCTCAGGCTTAGGTCCAGACTTGGGCTTATTCACTTGAGCAGCAACTTGCTTGCCGTTTTTCTTGAAGTTTCCCTTCTTCCCTCTGCCCTTTTTTCTTGAAACTAGTGGTCTTGTCAACCATCAACACTTGATGTTTTTCTTGATTTCTACCTTCGCCGATTTTAGCATTGCAAAGAGCTTGGGAATTGATTTCGTCATCCCTTACATATTATAGTTCATCACGAAGTTCTAGTAACTTGGTGATAGTGACTAGAGAACTTTGTCAATTACTATCTTATCTGGAAGATTAACTCCCACTTGATTCAAGCAATTGTAGTACCCAGACAATCTGAGCACATGCTCACTGGTTGAGCTATTCTCCTCCATCTTGTAGGCAAAGTACTGTCAGAGGTCTCATACCACTCAACACGGGCATGAGTATGAAATACCAATTTCAACTCTTGAAACATCTTATATGCTCTGTGGCATTCAAAACATTTTGAAGTCCCGTTTCTAAGCCGTAAAGCATGGTGCACTAAACTATCAAGTAGTCATCAAATCGAGCTTTTTGTCAAAACATTCATAACATCTGTATCTACTCCTGCAATAGTTCTGTCACCTAGCGGTGTATCAAGGACATAATACTTCTATGCAGCAATGATGATAATGCTCAAATCACGGACCAAGTCCGCATCATTGCTACTATCATCTTTTAACATATATTTCTCTAGGAACATATAAAAAATAAACGGGGAACTACATCGCGAGCTATTGATCTACAACATAGATATGCAAATACTATCAGGACTAAGTTCATGATAAATTAAAGTTCAATTAATCATATTACTTAAGAACTTCCACTTAGATAAACATCCCTCTAATCATCTAAGTGATCACGTGATCCAAATCAACTAAACCATGTCCGATCATCACGTGAGATGGAGCAGTTTTCAATGGTGAACATCACTATGTTTATCATATCTACTATATGATTCATGCTCGACCTTTCGGTCTCAATGTTCCGGGGCCATATCTGCATATGCTAGGCTCGTCAATTTTAACCCGAGTATTCTGCGTGTGCAAGATGGCTTGCACCCGTTGTATGTGAACGTAGAGATTTATTACACCCGATCATCATGTGGTGTCTCAGCACGAAGAACTGTCGCAAAGGTGCATACTCAGGGAGAACACTTATACCTTGAAATTTAGTAAGGGATCATCTTATAATGCTACCGCCGTACTATGCAAAATAAGATGCATAAAGGATAAACATCACATGCAATCAATATAAGTGATATGATATAGCCATCATCATCTTGTGCCTTTGATCTCCATCTCCAAAGCACCGTCATGATCACCATCGTCACCATCGTAGCATCATTGTCGTCTCGCCAACTATTGTTTCTATGACTATCACTACCACTTAGTGATAAAGTAAAAACAATTACAGGGCGATTGCATTGCATACAATAAAGCGACAACCATATGGCTCCTGCCAGTTGCCGATAACTCCGCTACAAAACATGATCATCTCATACAATAAAATTTAGCATCATGTCTTGACCATATCACATCACAACATGCCCTGCAAAAACAAGTTAGACGTCCTCTACTTTGTTGTTGCAAGTTTTACGTGGCTGCTATGGGCTGAGCAAGAACCGTTCTTACCTACGCATCAAAACCACAATGATTTTTCATCAAGTATGTGCTGTTTTAACCTTCAACAAGGACCGGGCGTAGCCACACTCGATTCAACTAAAGTTGGAGAAACTGACACCCGCCAGCCACCTGTGTGTGAAGAACGTCGGTAGAACCAGTCTCGCGTAAGCGTACGCGTAATGTCAGTCCAGGCCGTTTCATCCAACAATACCGCCGAATCAAAGTATGACATGCTGGTAAGCAGTATGACTATTATCGCCCACAACTCACTTGTGTTCTACTCGCGCATATAACATCTGCGCATAAACCTGGCTCGGATGCCACTGTTGGGGAATGTAGTAATTTTGAAAAAAATCCTACGCACACGCAAGATCATGGTGATGCATAGCAACAAGAGAGGAGAGTGTAGTCCACGTACCCTTGTAGATCGTAAGCGGAAGCATTTATCAATGCGGTTGATGTAGTCGTACACCTTCACAATCTATCCCGATCAAATACCAAACGTACAACATGTCCGTGTTCAGCACACATTCAGCTTGATGACGTCCTCGCCTTCTTGATCCAGCAAGAGGGGCAAAGTAGTAGATGAGTTCCGATAGCACGACGGTGTGGTGGCGGTGTTGGTGAAGAACAATCTCCGCAGGGCTTCGCCTAAGCACTACGAAAACTATGACGGAGGATAAATTAGAGGGGACGGGGTTGCCGGCACATGGCTTGGTGATTCTTGATGTGTCTTTGGTGCTAGCCCTGCCCCTCTATTTATATGTTGAGCCCTGGGGTTGAACTTGGAGTAAAAGCCTCCTCAAAGTCGGTCTTGCCCGAAAGGCAAGAGTTCTACACAGACTCCAGGACTAGACGCCAGGGTTCCCGGCATCTACCCCCTAGATGCCAGGGTTCCTGGCGTCTAGCCTCTGGTCTCTGCAAAACTTCCTTTTGCACTTTCCAAAAGCCTCGTGGGCTTTCCCCTTTGGCCCAAATAAAGTCTTTTCGTACCCACACATTTCAGGAGACACCCGGAACCCCTTCTGGTGAATTCTGGAACCCTTTCGGAGATCAAACACTAATATCCCATATATCAATCTTTACCTCCAGAGCATTACGGAGTTCTCATCATGTCCGTGATCTCATCCAGGACTCTGAATAACATTCGGTCACCAACATACATAATTCATATAATACTATATCGTCAACAAATGTTAAGCGTGCGGACCCTACGGGTTCGAGAACTATGTGAAAGCACAAGTGCTCCCTAGGTGGTTTTGGTAATTAATGTCAACATATCTCTTGTTGGACTAATACTCTTATCTAGTATGTTTCAGATAAGTTCAACAATGGAGTGGCATGGACTAAAGGATGTGGGAACTCCTTCAAGATGCTAAGGACAAAGGATTGGCTCAAGCTTCAAGCTCAAGACTCTTCATTTTACATTTTAGTGATCCAAGATCACATTGAGTCTATAGGAAAAGCCAATACTATCAAGGAGGGATGAGGTGTTGCTTAATGAGCCTCTTGCTTCAAGTGCTTAGTGATATGCTCCAAATACCCTCAACTACTTTCCCACTTCCACACATATGTCCTAAACCTAAAGTCAAACTCGGCCCCGCTGATTCTTTCTATCCGGCGCCACCAAGTTTTTGATGTCTTAGCCACTGCCACAAACCCTAGGCAAATCGGTCTCACCGATAGGGATCTCGGTCTCACCGAGATGGGATTGTAATCTCTCTGTGTATGTCCATTATCAAAATCGGTCTCACCGAGTTTGAACAACCGGTACTACCGAGATTACAATGCAAACTTCCTGGTTGACTCATTACCAAAATCGGTCCCACCGAGTGATGAGGACATCAATACAATTGTTACACCCACAGCCCCTGCTGCTATATATACTGGACCAATTACTAGAGCTCGTGCACGCCAACTAAATTACCAGGTACTTTCGTTTCTTGGTAATGATTCTAATGTTCATGAGAATATGAAGCTGCCTAAATTGGATACATTTGTTTTGCTTACAAATGAAGGGCCTAGCTTGGAGAAGGATGAACATTGGAGCAAGAACAAGCATGGAGATGATGGCATGCGCAAGGGGAACAAGAACGGAGTTACAAGTGATGATTTCAGGACTTTGAAGCCACCATAATGGGTGCATGAAGCCTTGGACGAAATATACAAGATGCCACTTCATAAATTTCGTCCCGAGGCTATTTTAGGTGCTGCGTCACCTTATTATTGGGCCAGGCCCATGTAATTTCGAAATACATAAGTATAGGCTATTTTTAGAGTCCGTATGTGTGGGGAAACAAGAGATAGGGTTGATTTCGGACCCCTCCACCAAGGGCCACGAAATTCCCCCCCTCTTCCTCCATATATACAGCCCTTAGGGCATCGTTTAGACTTTGGGTTTTGTTTAGATTAAAAGTTCGCCATAGCTGCAACTTCGCGTACTTCGTTTGTGTTCAACGACCAGACAAAGGCGTCACAGAACCCCACCTTGATCAATAAAGCTTTCATCTTATATTCGCAATATCCAGATTGCAATCTCAGTTTCTTGCTTGTTCTTCGTTTGCTCGCAGGAAACAGACCCTCGTGGTCAGGTTGATCGTGCTCCGGCGTGGTCAATAACCTCTCGGAGTTGGTTTAGCGATTGCTAAGGCGCGACGTCCTCGCACGTTCATAGTCGGATCGTCAAAGTCGACTGCCACCAAAGCGATATCCATCATCTCATCGAAAGACGGGACACCTTTGCCTCTATCAAGTGGTATCAGATTTCCAGGTTGCTCGGTGAGATTTTACAGTTTTTCGTAGTTTAGATCGAGTCTGTTCTTCATACCTATAGTCCACGAAAAAGCCACAAAAAAATTAGGGTTAGTTCATCATATCCGAACCAATCTGAGTCTTTGCATAATCTTTTTAGGGTTTTGCTTTGTTGAATTTGCGGTTGCATCGTTGTGTCTAGTTGCTGGTCTTAGAGTCTAGTCTTTTAGAGTTTCGAGTTCTGGTCATAAGTTGTCATGCCGCCGCCGCACCATCATCATCACCCCTGCCATCTACCACCACCGCTTATCCGCCACCGCTTCGAATCCGTATCCATATACCACCACAGCTGTCATATACCACCACCGCTGCCATCTACCACCATATATCCGCCACCAATCCGAGTTCTTGTCATATTAGGTTTGTTTTCGAGATCCATCTAGATTCCGATTCGTGTTTCCTTGCCGGAGTAGGTTTCGGAAAAAAAAAGAGTCCGGAAACCACGCTCCGTTTAGGACCAAATTTTTTCGAAAACGCATTTTTCAAAAAAAAATCTGGCTATCCTATTTTTAGGTGTTTCTGAGTGTTTTGAGACAGGTGCCATTATAGGAAGTTTTTTTGACCCGTTTCCAGTTTTTGGGTCCGGGCAGTCGAAAAAAAAAATTGGTCGAAAAATTTCGTGCCCATCCTGTTAGTTTGAGCTAGGAAGAGTTTTGAGACACTCGCCATTATAGTGATTTTTCGCAAAAAAAAGAGCGAAAAAAAAATTCCAGAGTGTGCTTTTCCCTTGTTTACGTGTCGCGCCGTGATTTTGTTGGTGTTCTAGGCTCGCGTCTCTAGCATAGTCTAGCCTAGGACCAGCACAGTACCGTCGTTGAGCGTTTATTCAACTTTGCATCTCTGAATTGATTATTGCTGACCCTTTTTGCTACCATATTATAAGCCTTCCCAGCTCCACATACATCTACGTCGTGCGTTTGACTCTCCCTGGTAATCGCTCTATCCAAGCTTTGAGAGTTTTTGACTACAACGGTTGCCGATCACCGCCTACTGCTGGGTAAGAACTGGTAAGAATTTGAGATTTGCTTGACGAATTTGTGACACCCACCACCACCTCTTGTTAGTAGTCTGTAGGATCATATTCTTGTGTCTTTCTATTGCTGCTAACCATGCCAGGATCACAAGCCGACGAGACTGACTGGGAGAACATGACGAATAAGGATTTGCATGATAAATTTCAGCAAATGATGAGTGGACAGGTGCAAGACGTGCTAAACAGATTTGAAGAGGCCATGGAGAAGATAGATGGCATGGAGAAGACGTTCGAAACAAAGCTCGATAACAATTTTAATGAATTGCTCGCGCGTCTTCCACCACCACCACCCGCTGCACCTAACGCACCTCTCCAATAACAACAACAACGACTACCTCCATGTCGCGAAATAGACCTCCGCCGAGCGAGCCGTGTTCCTCTTGCGTTTGGCCAAACTGTTGGAGCTGCTGTTGATACTTCTGTGGCTCCTGCTGCTGATGCGGAGGAGGATGATTATGTGGGAGATTATGAGGATGAGGTTGATCAAAATCAGAACTACGTGCACCCACCAGCACCACCACCAGCAGGTCGACCTCAGGTATATATTCGTAATGGTAGGCCTGCACCACCACCTCAGGTACGAGATTTGTGCATATTCCTAAACTGAAATTGAATATTCCACCATTTGAGGGTAGATATGTTCCTGATATATATCTTACTTGGGAGTTAGAAACTGAACAACGTTTTACATGTTTACAATATCCCGAGGAGAGACGGGTTGCTGCTGCTGTTTGTGCTTTCACTAGTTTTGCATGTGTATGGTGGTCTGAACATTGCAGATTATATCCTATTCCAACTACTTGGGCTGCTTTGAAAATTGCTATGCGTACGCGTTGGGTTCCACCATATTATCAACGTGAATTGCTTCAAAAATTGCAGCGTTTAAGACAAGGAAAAAATTCTGTAGAAGAATATTATCAGGAATTACAAACTGGCATGATTCGATGTGGTATTGTTGAGGAGAATGAAGCTATGCTTGCACGTTTTCTGGGTGGATTAAATAGAGAGATTCAGACCATTCTAGACTATAAGGAGTATACTAATATCACTCGTTTATTCCATCTTGCTTGTAAAGCTGAACGTGAAGTGCAGGATCGACAAGCATTGGCGCGAACTAACTTTTCTGCAGGCCGACCTTCATCATGGACACCGCGTGCATCTTCTACTTCAACTGCACCAGCACCTCAATCAGGTGCCTCCTACAGCCGTGATACAAGAAAACGGGAACATTACTATTATCTGCCAAGAGCGCACCTGCCGGGCCTGCACAGAGTTCTTCTTCTTCCAGGGCATCAACAGGGCACACAAGTGATATTATTTGTCGTCGTTGTAAGGGAGGAGGTCATTATGCGAGAGAATGCAAATCTCCGCGTGTGATGATTGCTACCGAGGGTGGTGGATATGAGTCCGCTAGTGACTATGATGAGGAGACATTGGCTCTTATTACACGTGAAGAACATGGTGGAGATGATTCTGATCATGAGACGCAATACATGGCTCCTGAAGACGCTGACAGGTGTGAATGTTTAGTTGCTCAACGTGTTTTGAGTGTGCAGGTCACACGAGCTGAGCAAAATCAGAGGCACAATTTGTTCCATACCAAGGGAGTTGTGAAGGAACGTTCTGTGCACGTCATAATAGACGGAGGGAGCTGCAACAACTTGGCTAGCATGGAGATGGTGGAGAAGCTTTCTCTCACCACAAGACCACATCCACATCCATACTTCATCCAATGGTTCAACAACAGCGGCAAGGTTAAGGTAACATGTACTGTTCGTGTGCATTTTAGTATCTCTACATATGCTGATTATGTTGATTGTGATGTGGTACCTATGCAAGCATGTTCCTTATTACTTGGTAGACCATGGCAATTTGATAAAAATTCTGTACACCATGGTAGAAACAATCACTATACTCTTGTTCATAAGGATAAAAATATTACTTTGCTTCCTATGACTCCTGATTCCATTTTGAAAGATGATATTAATAGAGCTAATAAAGCAAAACAGGAGAAGAATAAGAGTGAAAATCAGATTGTGGCAAAAGAATTTGAGCAACAAATGAAGCCTAATAATAAACCATCTAGTGTTGCTTCTGAAATTAAATTGAAAAGTGCATGTTTATTTGCCACCAAATCTGATATTGATGAGCTAGATTTCAGCAAATCTGTTTGCTATGCTTTTGTGTGCAAAGAGGCATTATTTTCATTCGAGGACGTGCCTTCCTCTTTGCCTCCTGCTGTCACTAACATTTTGCAGGAGTTCGCTGACGTTTTTCCACAAGACGTGCCACCGGGATTACCGCCTATTCGAGGGATTGAGCATCAGATTGACTTAATTCCCGGTGCTTCACTGCCAAACCGTGCACCATACCGTACCAATCCAGAGGAGACGAAGGAGATTATGCGTCAAGTACAAGAGCTTCTCGACAAAGGTTATATACGCGAATCCCTTAGTCCTTGTGCTGTTCCTATTATTCTAGTGCCGAAAAAGGATGGTACATCATGTATGTGTGTTGATTGTAGAGGCATTAATAATATTACTATTCGTTATCGTCATCCTATTCCTAGGCTAGATGATATGCTTGATGAATTGAGTGGCTCTACAATATTCTCCAAAGTTGATTTGCGTAGTGGCTACCATCAAATTCGTATGAAATTGGGAGATGAATGGAAAACAGCATTTAAAACTAAGTTTGGATTATATGAGTGGTTAGTCATGCCTTTTGGGTTAACTAATGCACCTAGTACTTTCATGAGATTAATGAACGAAGTTTTACGTGCTTTCATTGGACGATTTGTGGTAGTTTACTTTGATGACATATTGATTTATAGCAGATCTTTGGAAGAACATTTGGAACATTTACGTGCTGTTTTTATTGCTCTACGTGATGCACGTTTGTTTGGTAACCTTGGGAAGTGCACCTTTTGCACCGACCGAGTATCTTTTCTTGGCTATGTTGTTACTCCACAGGGAATTGAAGTTGATAAAGCCAAGATTGAAGCTATTGAGAGTTGGCCGCAGCCCAAAACGGTCACACAAGTGAGGAGTTTTCTTGGCCTCGCTGGATTCTATAGGCGTTTTGTGAGAGATTTCAGCACCATTGCTGCACCTCTCAATGAGCTTACAAAGAAAGATGTGCCTTTTCTTTGGGGTACCGCACAGGAAGAAGCCTTCACGGTATTGAAAGATAAGTTGACACATGCTCCTTTACTCCAACTTCCTGATTTTAATAAGACTTTTGAGCTTGAATGTGATGCTAGTGGAATTGGATTAGGAGGTGTGTTATTACAAGATGGCAAACCTGTTGCATACTTTTCTGAAAAATTGAGTGGGCCTAGTCTGAATTATTCTACTTATGATAAAGAATTATATGCTCTTGTTCGGACTTTAGAAACATGGCAACATTATTTATGGCCCAAAGAATTTGTTATACATTCTGATCATGAATCTTTGAAACATATTAAAAGTCAAGCTAAACTGAATCGTAGACATGCTAAATGGGTTGAATTCATTGAGACTTTCCCTTATGTCATTAAACACAAGAAGGGAAAAGAAAATGTTATTGCTGATGCATTGTCTCGTCGCTATACTATGCTTTCACAACTTGACTTCAAAATATTTGGTTTGGAGACCATCAAAGATCAATATGTGCATGATGCTGATTTTAAAGATGTAATGCAGAATTGTAAAGAAGGAAGAATGTGGAACAAGTTTGTTGTTAACGATGGATTTGTGTTTCGTGCTAACAAGCTATGCATTCCAGCTAGCTCCGTTCATCTTTTGTTGTTGCAGGAGGCGCATGGAGGAGGATTAATGGGACACTTTGGCGTGAAGAAGACAGAGGACGTACTTGCTACACATTTCTTTTGGCCAAAGATGAGACGGGATGTTGAGCGTTTTATTGCTCGCTGCACTACATGTCAAAAAGCTAAGTCACGA
Source organism: Triticum aestivum (assembly GCF_018294505.1). Classification (NCBI taxonomy): domain Eukaryota; kingdom Viridiplantae; phylum Streptophyta; class Magnoliopsida; order Poales; family Poaceae; genus Triticum; species Triticum aestivum. The sequence goes on along the minus strand of NC_057804.1, from coordinate 247,126,479 downwards.
CTCAATCCTCATGGTTTATATATGCCTTTGCCTGTACCTAGTGTTCCTTGGGAGGATATATCTATGGACTTTGTTTTAGGTTTACCTCGAACAAAGAAGGGGAGGGATAGCATATTTGTTGTCGTGGATAGATTCTCGAAAATGGCACACTTTATACCATGTCATAAAAGTGATGATGCTGTTAATGTTGCTGATTTGTTCTTTCGTGAAATTATTCGCTTGCATGGTGTGCCAAATACTATTGTTTCAGATCGTGATACTAAATTTCTTAGCCACTTTTGGAGATGTTTATGGGCTAAGTTGGGGACTAAACTGCTTTTTAGTACTACTTGTCACCCCCAAACTGATGGACAAACTGAAGTAGTCAATAGAACATTGTCTACTATGCTTAGGGCTGTTTTGAAGAATAATAAGAAAATGTGGGAGGAATGCTTGCCTCATATTGAATTTTCTTATAATTGTTCATTGCATTCTACTACTAAGATGTGCCCTTTTGAAGTTGTGTATGGTTTCCTACCTCGTGCACCTATTGATTTGTTGCCTCTTCCATCTTCGGAGAAGGTTAATTTTGATGCTAAACAACATGCTGAATTGATTTTAAAAATGCATGAGTTAACTAAGGAAAACATTGAGCGTATGAATGCTAAATATAAACTTGCTGGAGATAAGGGTAGAAAACATGTTGTGTTTGCACCTGGAGATCTTGTTTGGTTACATTTGCGTAAGGATAGATTTCCTGATTTGCGCAAATCAAAGTTAATGCCACGTGCTGATGGTCCCTTTAAGGTGTTAGAGAAAATAAATGATAATGCATATAAACTGGAGCTGCCTGCAGATTTTGGGGTTAGTCCCACTTTTAACATTGCAAATTTGAAGCCTTATTTGGGTGAGGAAGATGAACTTCCGTCGAGGACGACTTCATTTCAAGAAGGGGAGGATGATGAGGACATCAATACAATTGTTACACCCACAGCCCCTGCTGCTATACATACTGGACCAATTACTAGAGCTCGTGCACGCCAACTAAATTACTAGGTACTTTCGTTTCTTGGTAATGATTGTAATGTTCATGAGAATATGAAGCTGCCTAAATTGGATACATTTGTTTTGCTTACAAATGAAGGGCCTATCTTGGAGAAGGATGAACATTGGAGCAAGAACAAGCATGGAGATGATGGCATGCGCAAGGGGAACAAGAACGGAGTTACAAGTGATGATTTCAGGACTTTGAAGCCACCATAATGGGTGCATGAAGCCTTGGACGAAATATACAAGATGCCACTTCATAAATTTCGTCCCGAGGCTATTTTAGGTGCTGCATCACCTTATTATTGGGCCAGGCCCATGTAATTTCGAAATACATAAGTATAGGCTATTTTTAGAGTCCGTATGTGTGGGGAAACAAGAGATAGGGTTGATTTCGGACCCCTCCACCAAGGGCCACGAAATTCCCCCCTCTTCCTCCATATATACAGCCCTTAGGGCATCGTTTAGACTTTGGGTTTTGTTTGGATTAAAAGTTCGCCATAGCTGCAACTTCGCGTACTTCGTTTGTGTTCAACGACCAGACAAAGGCATCACAGAACCCCACCATGATCAATAAAGCTTTCATCTTATATTCGCAATATCCAGATTGCAATCTCAGTTTCTTGCTTGTTCTTCGTTTGCTCGCAGGAAACAGACCCTCGTGGTCAGGTTGATCGTGCTCCGGCGTGGTCAATAACCTCTCGGAGTTGGTTTAGCGATTGCTAAGGCGCGACGTCCTCGCACGTTCGTAGTCGGATCGTCAAAGTCGACTGCCACCAAAGCGATATCCATCATCTCATCGAAAGACGGGACACCTTTGCCTCTATCACCGAGTTTGAATAATCGGTCCAACCGAGTTAGCCTGACCAACTCTCTAGAAAGCTTATTACCAAAATCGGTCTTACCGAGTTTGTGTAATCGGTCTTACCGGGATTACGTTATGCCTAACCCTAACCATATCGGTCCTACCGAGTTGCATGTCGGTCCCATCGAAAATCCTAACGGTCACTAGGTTTACTAAATCGGTCTGATCGAATTTCTCGATTCGGTCCCACCGAGTTTGGTAAATTGTGTGTAACAGTTAGATTTTGTGTGGAGGCTATATATACCCCTCCACCTCCTCTTCATTCGTGGAAAGAGCCACCAGACTGAACCTACACTTCCAGCATCCTATTTCTGAGAGAGAGCTACCTACTCATGTGTTGAGGCCAAGATATTCCATTCCTACCATATGAATCTTGATCTCTAGCCTTCCCCAAGTTGCTTCCCACTCAAATCTTCTTTCCACCAGATCCAAATCCTATGAGAGAGAGTTGAGTATTGGGGAGACTATCATTTGAAGCACAAGAGCAAGGAGTTCATCATCAACGCACCATTTGTTACTTCTTGAAGAGTGGTGTCTCCTAGATTGGCTAGGTGTCACTTGGGAGCCTCCGACAAGATTGTGGAGTTGAACCAAGGAGTTTGTAAGGGCAAGGAGATCGCCTACTTCATGAAGATCTACCGCTAGTGAGGCAAGTCCTCCGTGGGTGACGGCCATGGTGGGATAGACAAGGTTGCTTCTTCGTGGACCCTTCATGGGTGGAGCCCTCCGTCGACTCGCGCAACTGTTACCCTTCATGGGTTGAAGTCTCCATCAACGTGGATGTACGATAGCACCACCTATCAGAACCATGCCAAAAACATCCGTGTCTCCAATTGCATTTGAATCCTCCAAAACTCTTCCCTTTACATTCTTGCAAGTTGCATGCTTTACTTTCCGTTGCTCATACTCCTTGCATGCTTGCTTGCTATATGTTGTGAATGTTAAACTTGTGCCTAAACTCCACTTAAACTTAAGGAAACTTAAAAACTGCAACCTTGGTACTTAGCGTCTAATCACCCCCCCTCTAGACACCTCTTCTCAAGGTCCTACAAGTGGTATCAGAGCATTGGTCTCCATTGCCTTGGTTTAATCACCATTGGAGGAAGATGGATGAGTCTACTTTGGGGAGTCTTAGACATAGAGTGCCTATTCTTGATGGAGAGTATTTTCATGAGTGGAAAAATGAGATGCTTGTAATCTTCAATCAATATCATTTTAACAAGTACATTGCTAGCCCTTGTGCACCTTATGTTGACCCTATGCATCCTACCCAGGATGAGTCAATTGACATGATTAGGAATCTTAGAACTGTCGAACTTATTATTAGAGGATTGCCTAGAAACTTGATTGGATGTTTGTCTACTCTTAAGTGTGCCTACACTATATGGAAATTTCTTGAGGAACGATTTCCAGATTATTCTTTGAAAAATCTTGATGAAATTCTCCATAAGTCTATTGCTTTGAGTAAAATGAATACTACTGATCCTATGTTTGGTGATCGTCTATTTGAGCTTACAAACCTTATGCGTGCCAAAGGAAATGTTGGTATTATTAGTGATATTATTTCCGAAGCTATAAAAATTCATAAGCAAGATCATTGTCAAACTCACTCTAACGAATCACCCTCTCTAGGATTTGATCCACCACATGATGATGTTGAACATGGATACTATGATGAGGATGATGATAGTGACTTCGATCTTGATGATGCAATGAGACATTTTGGTCTTATGGCAAATCTTCGGGGATATATGTCAGGAGGAAAGGAATGGGTTCTTGATAATGGATGTACCGATCACATGACCGGAGATAAAGACATGTTTCGTGAGCTTGCTGATAATGATAGTCCTCGAAAGTATGTCACTTTTGGTGACAACTCAAAGGGTAAGGTGGTTGGCCTCGGTAAGGTGGCCATATCACATGATAGCTCCATACAAAATGTCATGCTCGTTGAATCTCTTGGATACAACTTACTTTCAGTATCTAGACTTGCTAACTTTGGTTTCAATGTCTTATTTACTGAAATTGATTGCCAAGTGTTTCATCGAGACAATCATAAAATGGTCTTTACCGGTGTATGTAGAGGTGATCTATACATTGTTGATTTCACTAAAAAGGCTCAACCTAAAACTTGCTTCGTTGCTAAATCCTCAAAAGGATGGTTATGGCATAGACGATTAGGTCATGTTCGTATGTGAAACCTTGACATGCTTATTAAAGGGAATCATATCCTTGTAGTTAATGATGTCATATTTGATAAGGATAGACTTTGCAGTGCTTGTCAAGCGGGTAAACAGGTTGGAGGAAGGCATCCCGTGAAGAACATTATGACCACAAAGAGGCCACTCGAGCTACTTCATATGGATCTCTTTGGTCCCAACTCTTACAAGAGTCTCGGTGGAAATTCCTTTGGTCTAGTTATAGTTGATGATTTTTCCAGATTTACGTGGGTGTTCTTTCTCGATGATAAATCGCAGGTCCAAAAGATCTTCAAAAACTTTGCTAGGAAGGCCCAAAATCAATTTGAAGTGAAGATCAAGAAGGTTCGCAGCGACAACGGAACGGAGTTCAAGAACGCAAATGTGGACACCTTTCTTGACGAAGAAGGGATTTCACACGAGTTCTCGGCTACGTACACACCTCAACAAAATGGAGTTGTTGAGAGGAAGAACCGGACGCTCATCGAAATGGCGAGAACGATGCTTGATGAGTACAAGACACTGAAGCACTTTTGGGCAGAAGCGGTTGAGACAGCTTGTCATGCAACAAATCGCTTGTATCTTCACAAGCTACTCGGCAAGACGGCATACGAGCTCCTCACCGGTAACAAACCCCAAGTTGGATACTTTCGAGTATTCAGCTCAAAGTGCTACATTCTTGATAGGCATCGTCGTTCTAAATTTGCTCCTAAGTCTCATGAGGGTTTCCTACTAGGTTATAGCTCAAACTCTCACACATACCGTGTCTACAACAATTTCACCCGAAAGGTTGAAGAGACGGTAGATGTGAAGTTTGATGAATCTAACGGCTCGCAAGTAGAGCAATTGCCGATTGATGTAGGAGACAAAGATCCTTCCGAAGCAATCCAAGACTTGTCTATTGGCAAGGTTCGTCCAATGGAGGTGAAGGAGAGTACCTCGTCCATCCAAGTGGAAGCTTCTACTTCACGACAAGGTGAACCAAGAGTTGATACGAAAGCATCCACAAGTGGGACACACCAAGATGAAGAAAACGAGGAAGTGCATCAAGATGAACGTCAACAACCTCCTTCTCCACCACGACAAGAGAACGACAACGCCAACAATGAAGAAGGCCAAGAATAAGAACAAGATGAAGAAGATGTTCAACGAAGACCCAAGCAAAAGCTTTCACGAGTTCGAGCAAGAATTGCTAAAGATCATCCCGTCGAGCAAATCTACAATGACATTCAAACCGGGAGAATCACTCGCTCTAAAACTCGCTTAGCTAACTTTTGTGAAAACTATTCTTTCATCTCTAGCATTGAACCTATGAAGGTTGAAGAAGCATTGGAAGATCCGGATTGGATAAATGCTATGCATGCAGATCTACACAACTTTGAGAGGAACCAACTTTGGACATTGGTTGAGAAGCCCGACAACAACCACAACATCATCGGTACCAAATGGGTGTTTCGCAACAAGCAAGATGAAGATGGACAAGTAGTTTGCAACAAAGCACGTCTCGTCACCCAAGGCTACACGCAAGTCAAAGGTATGGACTATGGTGAGACTTACGCCCCCGTTGCTAGACGTGAGTCCATTCGCATCTTACTTGCCTATGCTAATCATCATGATATCACCTTGTACCAAATGGACATTAAAAGTGCTTTTCTAAATGGTGAAATAGAGGAGGAAGTTTTTGTTAAGCAACCTCCCGGCTTTGTCAATCCTAAGAAACCCAATCATGTTTCCAAACTTCACAAAGCTCTTTATGGTCTTAAACAAGCTCCTAGAGCATGGTATAAATGCTTGACCAAGTTCCTTATTGAAAAAGGCTTTGAAATTGGGAAAATTGATTCTACTCTTTTTACTAAAAGGGTTGATGGAGAACTATTTGTGTGCCAAAAATCTATGTTGATGATATTATATTTGGTTCAACTAACCCTCATTTTAGTGAAAAGTTTGGGAAGCTAATGTCGGAGAAGTTTGAGATGTCTATGATGAGTGAACTCAAATTCTTTCTTGGGTTGCAAATCAAGCAAACTAAGGAAGGTACTTTTGTTTCTCAAACGAAGTACACCAAGGACTTATTCAAGAAGTTCAATATGCAAGAATGCAAAGGTATGACTACACACATGCCTACTAGTGGACATCTTGACTTAACCAAAGATGATGAACCGGTTGATCAAAAGGTTTATCGCTCTATGATTGGTTCATTGTTATATCTATGTGCTTCACGTCCCGATATTATGCTAAGTGTGTGCATGTGTGCACGATATCAAGCTGCTCCTAAAGAATGTCATCTTAAGGCCGTGAAAAGGATAGTGAGATACTTAATCCATACACCAAATTTTGGCATTTGGTATCCTAAGAGGGCCTCTTTCGATCTTGTTGGCTACTCCGACTCGGACTATGCTGGAGACAAGGTTGATAGAAAGTCCACTTCGGGTACTTGTCAATTTCTTGGTAGATCTCTTGTGTCTTGGTCCTCCAAGAAACAAAACTCAGTATCCTTATGCACTGCCGAAGCGGAATACATTGCCGCTGGTTCATGTCGTGCTCAATTACTTTGGATGACCCAAACTCTTAAAGATTATGGAATTTATGTGAAACATGTTCCATTGCTTTGTGACAATGAAAGTGCTATCAAAATTGGTCATAATCCTGTGCAACATTCTCGAACTAAGCATATTGAAGTTCGTCATCATTTCATTCGAGATCATGTTGCTAAGGGTGACATTGATCTTAAGCATGTTCGCACCGAAAAGCAATTAGCGGATATATTCACTAGACCTCTTGATGAGAAAGTGTTTTGCAGGTTAAGAGGAGAATTGAACATCATTGATGCTTCAAACTTGGAGTAGAAACTCCATTGGACACATGCAAGACATGAGCTTATGACTAATCCTTGATATTTCTCTTATGATGAAAATCTTATGTCTTGGATATATCTGTATCTTGCATGTTATCTAACCCATGTAGGTACTTGGTTGAATCTAATTCCATGAGGTTGTAACCTACTCATATCTTGAGCAATCTCTACATCACCAAGTCTCTACACTATGGTGGTTGAAGACAAGGAAGCACGAAACCATTCAAACATATCCTTTCAAAAACTCTATGTTGAGCTTCATGATTGTCATTTTTGGACACACAAGTGCTCTTCCTTGCAAGAACTAACCCATGCAGGTAGATGGACTCAAATTCCAAGTGGTGCTCCAAACTCTTGATGAGCTACATCAACCTTGAGCAAGCCACACAAGTTCAACTACATGGACATCACCACCAACCAAGGTATGTTATTCCATCTTAGAGAAGCTTTACTCCAAGTCATGAGTTAAAGCAACTCGACAAGATGTGAATACATCAAGATGCTTAAACGAAAAATGGCACCCCCATTTTGAGCTTAAAGGATGAGTATGACCTATGATCAAGTGATCTCACTTGACTCCTAAGTCAATATACTCTAACATAGGTGACTTTGTCGCCGACCATCTCTAGATGAAGTTCTCTTGTGTTCTTTTCTGAGTTTTTGCATTTGTCTCATGCATATGTGTTTCCACTTTCAAAAAAAACTTCATCTAGATTCCTTTCTGTTTGCTCTGCATTTTCTGCATCAAATTTATTGCATATCATTCAGTAAATTCCTTGCAAATCTTTGTGAGATCTTATTAGTCTAGAGAGCTGAGGTGACAAGTGTTTTCTCTGTGATGAACTCGGTTTCACCGATTTGTTGTTTTCGGTCCAACCAAATCCTTTCGGTACCACCGAAGCATACCACTCGGTGCCACCGATTTCACAACAGGAAAATCAATTTGCCACTTATTTTGTGTTTCTTTTGATCCAGCTCCACTCAATGAATCTTGTCCTCTACAAGCATCACATTTTTATAAATGCTTTGTGCTGTGACTCAAGGATCATACCCATTCAACAGATTCCAGAAAACCCTTCTTGGAAATTGATGTCAAAGGGGGAGAGAGAGATCACATCAAAGCTTATCACTTAAAGAGATCACATCAGAGAAGGAGAGAGAGATCCTTCAGGGGGAGAGAGAGAGATCTCCAGGGGGAGAGAATACTAGTAGAAAGTATTTCTCAAGGATCCCAGATGCTTGGTGTTCAAGAGGAGAGATGCCACATGTCTTCTTGAGGGGAAAGACATGTTCATTTGTGCTTATTTGTATTAGCTTGCATTATCTCTGTTCATTTATATCTTTCAGCTCTGATTTTCTGTTCCCTATCTTCTCCCAGTATCCCATGCTAGATTCAGGGGGAGCAAGACCTCTAAGGGAAAGAAATCATTCAAATTCATTGCATATCTTTACTCTTGGGGACATGTCTAATCGAATGTAGTACTTAGTACTCACTCTCTACATGTCATCCCAGTCTTGGTATTCTTGTGGTTTCTTTTGTTTGCTCTGGCTAGTAGGCGCATCTATGTTATCTAACCTTATTTTCGCAGGTTCATTCCATCCTAAGCAAACTCAAGACTACAAGGTAAGTATATGCATCACAATCATGTGTATGAGGAATTCTTGCTGATGTACATACTGTTTGCAAGAAAGACTCATGGGCATGAAGGCATTTTCTTTAATATTCTTTGCTCTGATGCATATGGCCAAGATACATGTAACACATTGCCTGCTCTATCATGGTTATGCTCTCACATGCTTCTACATTCCATATTCACATGATTGCATACATGTAGGGGGAGCCTATGCTTGTTACATGTCCTTCCAAAGCTTTACTTGCTATTCTCTATATCTTTATCTAGAGCTTTGATGTATGTTGTCATCAATTACCAAAAAGGGGGAGATTGAAAGCACAAGTGCTCCCTAGGTGGTTTTGGTAATTAATGTCAACATATCTCTTGTTGGACTAATACTCTTATCTAGTATGTTTCAGATAAGTTCAACAATGGAGTGGCATGGACTAAAGGATGTGGGAACTCCTTCAAGATGCTAAGGACAAAGGATTGGCTCAAGCTTCAAGCTCAAGACTCTTCATTTTACATTTTAGTGATCCAAGATCACATTGAGTCTATAGGAAAAGCCAATACTATCAAGGAGGGATGAGGTGTTGCTTAATGAGCCTCTTGCTTCAAGTGCTTAGTGATATGCTCCAAATACCCTCAACTACTTTCCCACTTCCACACATATGTCCTAAACCTAAAGTCAAACTCGGCCCCACTGATTCTTTCTATCCGGCGCCACCGAGTTTTTGATGTCTTAGCCACTGCCACAAACCCTAGGCAAATCGGTCTCACTGATAGGGATCTCGATCTCACCGAGATGGGATTGTAATCTCTGTGTGTATGTCCATTATCAAAATCGGTCTCACCGAGTTTGAACAATCGGTACTACCGAGATTACAATGCAAACTTCCTGGTTGACTCATTACCAAAATTGGTCCCACCGAGTTTGAATAATCGGTCCAACCGAGTTTGCCTAACCAACTCTCTGGAAAGCTTATTACCAAAATTGGTCTTACCGAGTTTCTGTAATCGGTCTTACCGAGATTACGTTATGCCCTAACCCTAACCATATCGGTCCTACCGAGTTGCATGCCGGTCCCACCGAAAATCCTAACGGTCACTAGGTTTACTAAATCGGTCTAACCGAGTTTCTCGATTCGGTCCCACCGAGTTTGGTAAATTGTGTCTAACGGTTAGATTTTGTGTGGAGGCTATATATACCCCTCCACCTCCTCTTCATTCGTGGAGAGAGCCATCAGACTGAACCTACACTTCCAGCATCCATTTTCTGAGAGAGAGCTACCTACTCATGTGTTGAGGCCAAGATATTCCATTCCTACCATATGAATCTTGATCTCTAGCCTTCCCCAAGTTGCTTCCCACTCAAATCTTCTTTCCACCAGATCCAAATCCTATGAGAGAGAGTTGAGTGTTGGGGAGACTATCATTTGAAGCACAAGAGCAAGGAGTTCATCATCAACGCACCATTTGTTACTTCTTGGAGAGTAGTGTCTCCTAGATTTGCTAGGTGTCACTTGGGAGCCTCCGACAAGATTGTGGAGTTGAACCAAGGAGTTTGTAACGGCAAGGAGATCGTCTACTTCATGAAGATCTATCGCTAGTGAGGCAAGTCCTTCGTGGGCGACGGCCGTGGTGGGATAGACAAGGTTGCTTCTTTGTGTACCCTTCGTGGGTGGAGCCCTCCGTGGACTCGCGCAACCGTTACCCTTCATGGGTTGAAGTCTCCATCAACGTGGATGTACGATAGCACCACCTATCGGAACCACACCAAAAACATCCGTGTCTCCAACTGCGTTTGAATCCTCCAAAACCCTTCCCTTTACATTCTTGCAAGTTGCATGCTTTACTTTCCGCTGCTCATATACTCCTTGCATGCTTGCTTGCTATATGTTGTGAATGTTAAACTTGTGCCTAAACTCCACTTAAACTTAAGGAAACTTAAAAACTGCAACCTTGGTACTTAGCGTCTAATCACCCCCCCTCTAGACACCTCTTCTCAAGGTCCTACACTATGTAGACATGACCGAGACACCTCTCTGGTCAATAACCAATAGCGGAACCTGGATGCCCATATTGGCTCCTACATATTCTATGAAGATCGTTATCGGTGAACCGCACAACAACATACGTTGTTCCCTTTGTCAACGGTATGTTCCTTGCCCGAGATTTGATCGTCCGTATCATCATACCTAGTTCAATCTCGTTACCGAGGGTCTTGTGCTGTTGATGTTGAAGCTGGGCCGTACCATGCCATCGATGGAGCCACGCGGTGGGCCGCAGGTTGGCAGGGCTGGATACCCCATATCCAGAACGCCAAAAGTAGCCCCCGGGCCCAAGGCGTGCTCGAACTTGGCTTCCAAGCGAAGCCAAATGGCAAGTGCGGAGCGCCGAGGGCCCTAACTACCTGCGGCCTTGATGACGCGTGGCGATTCATGGGACGTGGGCGACTCCGCTTCCCGATGCTGCCTCGACAACTGTTTCCGTTTGACAGAAGGGGTGCCATCTGCTGCCAGGCTTTCATTGCCTCTCCTTTGCCTTGCTCCAGATCCCCTTCTCCCAGCAGCGGAAGAACTCACCAGATCTGCCAATTTTCCCCTCCAATCCTTTGCTTAATGGTCGCTGAGAAGACCACGGCCTCAGCCTCGGCTGGCGGCTCCGCCTAGTACGAGGGCGCTGCTTGCGCCCTCCGTGGCCGGGGAGAAGCTCCAGACCGCACTCTTCCTGACGGCGAGCGAGGACAAGAATGGAAGGGGATGGTGCTTCGGGTCACCACCACTGCACCGGAGCCCGCGAACAACACTTTCTTCCCTTTCTTCTTGCACATCATCTACTCGGGGCTGGTGCCCCCATTCTCCTGCTTCTTCTACGCTGTTCTTCACCATTATCGCCTCCACGCGCTCCACATTCATCCCAACTCCATCCTCCTCCTATCCATTTTCGCCTTTTACTATGAGGCGTTCGTGGGGGTGATGCCCTTTGTCGCCATGCTCCGCCAGTTCTTCTTCCTCTGCATGACTGGCGACCATCCCGTTGGGTGCATCGGTTTTGTCACGGTGCGGGGCGGTAACGCAATCTCCTGTGCCGGGAAGAAGGTGGAGGATGCCCTGAAGAGGTGGGTTTTGATGGATGCCATGTCCTCCCAGGACTTGCTGGAGCTGCCGACTGAGCTCCCCTCCTCCGGGAAGGGGTGGTACTCTGAGAAGATTACTGACCCTTCCCTGAAGCCATTGGTGAAGAATATGTAGGAGGACCTGCAGAGCGAGAAGCTGACGGGGGGGGGGCATGTCCATCAAGGAGTTCTTGACGCAGCGCATAGCGCCGCTCCAAGATCACTCCCACCCCCTGTGGTAGCTTGGGGGCGCCGACGACAAGATTCGCCTGTGCCAGGACGCCCTTCCCGAGGAGGAGCTGAGCAGGGTGTTGCTTTACTTAGCGGGGAAGGACCCGAGCAATCCTCTAGAGGATTGGCTCCTGTTGTACTGTCGAGTCAACGGGGAGGAGGTCGCTGCTGCCATGCCGGCCTTCGACGAGTTTGGGCCTGTGCGGGCGGGGCCTCCCCTGCCACCTACCTCCTTGGTGGACCTGTCATCCGGCGATCAATCCTCCGAGGCCACCGAGGATGAGGTTGTGGAGTAATCCTCGGCCCCGCGGCAGAGGGAGCTCCTCCCTGATCTTCCTGATGATGATGATGATGATGATGATGCGCCTCCGGTGGTGGAGGTGCCTCCTCGAAGCAGCCCAAGCGGACGACCACGAAGAAGGGCAGGACCGCGCTAATTCCTCCGGGCAGCATTCCACCTTCACCGGCGGTGTCCCGAGTGGAGCCAACTGCGAGCTCTCCGGCTCCCAAGAGTTCAGCTCCAGCTGCCCCGTCTCGACTCCTATTGCTGGGTTTGAAGAGGAGCTATGTCTTCGCCGACCAGTAAGTCTTATCCTTGGCCTTGTTTGCTGATTCTTGAAGCGATGCTTAGTGTCTTCGTGTGTCATTAGGCAGCAGTTGTCGAAGAAGCAGAAGGAGGGTGCGGAAGTTGCCGTGGCTGAGTGCGTCAAAGTGGCCACGACAGACCTGGCGAAGGAGAGTGACGCGGCCCCTGCAGCTCCGGTGGTGATGTCGTCTCCCCAGGTCGTGGAAGCCCATCCTCAGGAGGTGTCGACGCCTTCGGCTGGGTTAACCCCGCCGACGCCCATCCTCGCTGCAGCTGCTGAGGTTGCCCAGCCTCCGGAGCCCCCGGTCCTTCCTGATGCCGAGGCTTCTTCTGTCTTGGCGCCGAGGACGTCTTCTCCCCTGCCCGGCATGCAGCCGGGCCATGGCCATCTCCGGGGCCCTGGAGGAGGCAATGGTGTCGCTAAATCTCCTCCAGGGTGAACTTTGGGGCCCGGACCGGCGCTCGGTGTTGGGACGCCTGGGGCTGATTTCTGGCTGGCTTCAGGCCGACGCGTCTGTCCGCGCGGCCCGGGGCTCTGCGGAGGAAGCCTAGAAGGAGCTCGGGGTGGTTGCCACCGAGCGCGACCTGGCACGGAAGGAGGCCACGGAAGCCGAGGATCGGTGCCGCGGGGTGGAGGCTGAAATGAAGGCTCTTCAGGATCAGCAGGCTGCCCAGGCCGGCCAGCTCCAGGAGCGTGAGGAGAAGCTGGAGGCCCAGGAGGCTGCTGTCACCGATCGTGACGCCGAGGTGAAGAAGGCGGCCTTGGAGCAGGCTGCGTAGGGCGACCGCCTGACGAGGCTTAAGGAGGAGGCGGAGGCGGCCCAAGCGGCCCTTTTTGAGGCCAAGAAGGTGGCCACCATGGAGCACAACACCCTTGCCTCCCTCGAGGCAAGGTTCCACAAGACTCAGCAGTAGCTCTTTGGGGACGATCCCTTGAATAAGGTGTCGACAACGACCCTGAGGGAGAGCCCTGCTACTCTGCTCCCTGAAGTCTTGGCAGTGCTCGAGGATGCTGTCGACGGGTTTGTCTCTTTGGTGGAAAGTGAGGCGCGCTCGCTTTCTTCCTCAGCCCTTACGTGCGTCTTCAGCCATCTCTATCTCCAGGACGCCGACTTCGACTTCTCCTCCTTCCTTGCTCCCGTGGACTCCGACTCCCAGGACGTTGCTGCTGCCGCCATGAAGAGCTCCATGGACGCCATGCTAAGTAAGTTCCTGGTCGTCAGTCCTCCGACCGAAGCTGAGGGAACGGGCGATGCGCCTGGCAACGGGGCTCATCTGGCGGGTGACGGCGGCACCCAGGTCTGAAGAGGTGGCTTGGTGACTCTGCTCTTCCTTGTTCATCCTGTATCATGTAGCATGCCTCGGGGAGGCATTTAAAACTGTTTGCTTGGAACAATATGTTTTGTAATAATTAGATCATGGTCCCTCGACATTTCTGTTTGCTTTGTTGTTCTGCGTCAGTAGAGCCTGGCCCCGCGCATACCTCAGCCGCCATTGGGTCGTTCGGATCGCTAGGATGAGCCCAAGGGATGAGGGGCTACGTGACCAGTTAGGCTCCTGAGATGCGATGCTCAAGAGTCCTCCTTGACATGCGAACAACTTAGGAAAAGGCGCGAAGGCAAGCCTTGATGTTCTGCGTCGGCAGGGCCCGGACCCGCGCATGCCTCAGCCGCCGTTTGGTCGTCCGGATCACCAGGATGAGACCAAGGGGTGAGGGGCTACGTGGCTAGTTTGGCTCCTAAGACGCGATGCTCAGGAGTCCCCCTTGACGTATGAACCGACCATCATACCTTTTCCTCGCCGAGCTCTTGCTTGGAAGGGGCGCACGAAGACCAGGCCCGTGAGGCCTTGCGAGGTGGGGTGCGTCAGGCGTGATCTGAGCTTAGCCCCCATGCCCATCCCCCTCGCGCTACCCTCTTGAGGGAGAGCAGTGCGGTGAGGCTGGTCACTGAGCCCGGAGGCTCCCTGAGGTTAATGCGGCTGCAAGGCCACCCCCAGTTGTTTATCACCAGCACGGAGCATAACGCTTCCGCTCTTGCATGGGCATAGCCGCTCCTCGGCAGTGTCGATGGCCAGCACGGAGCATGGTGCTTCCACTGGTGCGTGGGAGGGGGCTCCCTCTGAGGAGAGCCCCCAGGGCGTGTACAGCCCCGCCCTGACACGTGGCTTGCACGACGGGGCTGGAGGAGGTGTTTATGGGGACCCTGAGCCAGCACGGGACTCACGAGGCCCTACCTCAAGGCTGGTTGCGCCTGGTCTTGATTACGGGTGCTTGTATTAATCCCATGAGATGGTTAGGCAGCATGCACCCAATGAATTTCCTAAGGTTATTGCACAAGAAGGCCAGACACCAACGACCCCTGGAGGTTACATGAACGGGGCCGGCCCGCCAAACAGAGCTCAACCGTTGGGTTTATCGACGCTGCAGGGACGGAACCGAGCACAAATGCCGTGCCCAGTCTTCTCATGCAAAGATCCTGAAGAACAACAACCGGGGCACGGTTCCTGTGGCCACGGGGGCACCAAGTCGCGCGCCCTTACTCATCCACCCGCGATTATCTCATAAGAACAAGGCACCAAGGGCCATGGGAGGTGACGTACATGGGGACTGGCCCGTGAGCCAGAGCTCAGCCTCTTGGATTTAACGATGCTGTAGGGACGACCCCGAGCACATACGATGTGCCAGTCCTTAATCATGAGGCGGTTGCGGGAGGGCTCGCAAGGGCGCGAGACGTTCTTAGTGACGAAGCGCCGGTCAGGCAATTGATAACTTAAAGATAGCTTGCGAAGGAGGGTAAACTAGCTCTAATAGGTGAGAAAAGGGATACACACCACAGGGACGGCCCCACGCAGCCTGGGGATGATGTAGCCCGAGGGGGGCCCCCAAACTGAATGAACTGGAGAGATGTCACCTGGTACTGTCGCCGAAGAAGTGTTGAGGTAGCAAAAAACGCGCGCTGTTGGAGTCGTTCCTGACGAGTCGCTCTGATGCGGAGCCTCGGGAGGCTTAGAGGGCCCGAGAGGCTCCTGGAGTTGCTCCTCCATCTCCGCCAGGATTGCCTGATGCCTGGCCTCATGCGGCGCTTCATCAGGGCATCCCTCATGCGGCGCTGGAACACCACAACCACGCCAGGCAGGCCGAAGGGCATGCAGACGTAGCTATGAGGCGGACCCTCGCATTGGCCAACATGAGACGGCTAGATGATCTGCCGAGACGCGGCCCTGTTGAGCCCGTGGATGTCAATGCAGACGCGGAACTCCTTACCCTCGCCGGGGCAGCGAGCTGCACCTCGTGGCAGGCGATGATCGCCTTGTAGAACCCTTGCTTCTTGAATCTCCTCGATTGCCTTGCTTATGAACTCCTGAACGCCTGGCACTTCCCGCCTGGTGCCTTCTCCTGGGAAGCGTGCTTTGAAGAGCGCCTCCACATGGTGCCCGAGCGCCTCCCTCGTGACTCTGGCTAGGTCCGAGGCCCTCCCAAGGGGAGCCCCCGAGCCCAGCCTGAGGGGGGCGCCGGGCATGCCTTCCTATGCGATGGGTGAAGGTGTCGCATCCGAGGACGTGAGGCTCAGCGCGACGTCCTCGGGCAATGCTCCTTCATGAGACCCCTGTCCCCGCTACAACTTATTTGTCTTGGGGGAGACCTTAGGAGGGAGGGCGCCGCCCTCGTCTTCAGGGTTCTCGACTGCTGCAGCCTGGAAGGCGCGCTCGAGGGAGCGCACCGCATCCTTCTCTTGGCACGCGACCGTGATGATGCCTCCGCTTCCTGGCATCTTGAGGATGTTGTAGCCATGGTGTGTAGCCGCCATGAATTTGGCCAGTGCTGGGTACCCTAGGATGGCGTTGTAGGGCAGACAGATGTCGGCGACGTCAAAGTCGATGAGCTTGGTGTGGTAGTTGTTGTGCTCGCCGAAGGTGACAGGGAGGCGGACCTGCTCTATTGGATGTGTAGAACCATCGGTCACTCCTGAAAATGGCTTGGTTGGGTGAAGCTAGTAGTATGGCACTTGGAGTGTGTCGAACGTCTGAACAGACAGAACATTGAGCCCTGCTCCGCCATCAATGAGAGTCTTGGTGACGACCATGTTGCTGATGACGGGGGAGCAGAGCATGGGGAGCACGCTAGCAGTGGCCACACACTTGAGCTGGTCTGAGGAGCTGAAGGTGATGGCACACTTGGACCACCTAAGAGGGTGAGTTGCTTTGGGCTTGGGGAGTGCTGCATTCACCTCGCGTGCGAACTACTTGAAGATGCGGTGGGAAGCCGGGGATGGTGAGCAGCCCAAGATGCAGGCAATGGCTCGAGGCTCATGGAAGCACCCAGCCCCCTCGTCCTGGTGGTGATCTTCGTTCCTTCTTGGCAGTGGGGGCAAAGGAGGCAGAGCTGCATTACCCTGAGGGTGCTCCTCACGAGGCTGCTCCCTCCAGGCGTCCTCGCGAGGCTGGCCCTGCCAGCGGTCCTCCTGAGGCTGGTCGCGCCACTCCTGATGGTGGTCGCACCCGTCCCTGTGTTCTCCACCTCGGTCGCCTCCACGACCATAGCCTCGATCGTTGCGCTTGGGGCGTTGACCGAGGCGCCCGTCGCTGAGGGCCCTGAGCTCCTGACAGTCATGGGTGTTGTGGCTGTGAATGTTGTGGAAGACGCTGAATGGTGGGTTGCTCTTGGATGACTCGGGGTGGTCGCAGCCGCGCTTCATCTCTGGCTCGGCCACAAGCACGGTTGGCTCCTTTCACTTCACGTCCTTAGCCTTGGCCTTCTTGTCTTCCGGATCGGCATCGGGGAGCTCGAGGAGGGAGAGACACCCCTCCTCGGCCCTTGCGCACTTGTTCGCCATGTTGAACATCTCCAGAGCTGTGCAGAGATCCTCATGGATAGCGAGCTCCTCCTTCATCTTGACATCGCAGACGCCATGAGTGAATGCTGAAATGATGGCCTCGTCCGTCACCTTGGGATTCTTGAGGCGAAGGTTGTTGAAGCGCTGGATATACTTCTGCAGGGTCTCTCCAGGTTGCTTCTTGATGCGGCGTAGGTCACCCGCAGCCGGCGGACAGTCGCGAGTGCCTTGGAAGTTGGCGATGAAGCGGACGCACATCTCCTCCCAGGAAGAGACCGACCCCTCGGTGAGGTTTAGGAGCCAAGAACGCGCGCCATCCTTGAGGGCCATTGGGAACCAGTTTGCCATGATATTCTCGTCGTCGCTAGCCACCTCGATGCTCAGCTCGTAGAGCTGCATGAACTCAGCGGGGTCGGTGGTGCCATCATAGTGTGGAGGTAGGTCAAGCTTGAACTTGCTTGGCAAAACGACGTTGCGGAGCTCCGGGGTGAACGCGCGGCATCCTACCGTGGCCACTGGAGCCCGTCGAGGGGGTGGAAACTGGTCCTGGTGTACGCGCACCGCCACCTCCTATGGCAGTACGCGGGCCTGGTGTGGGGGTGCTGGAAGTATGCGCGCTTCTCCTTGTGGTCGCTGCACCACTTGGCAGCTCACATCCTCCCGAGCTGGCGCAGGGCGCAGCGGGTCGCGCCGTGGTGCCACAAGCCTTGGCTCGATGATGACGCCCTGGGCCTGAGGTGGTGGAGGAGCCCCATGAGCCACGTCACCCGCTGCCAGTGGCTGCTGAGGCAGCAAGCGGGCCAAGGCGGCGGAGCCCCTGGCCACACTAACGAGCTCAGCGATCCACTCGAGCCACTCCTCGTAGAGGTTGCCGACCAGGTGGTAGCGAAGGAGTTCTCACGCCATGAGCAGAGCGGCCTACGCGTTCGCCTGGCCGTGACACGCGTGGGAGGACGAAGCTATTGGAGTCAGTGATGGAGTAGCGGTACGCCCGTCGCGGCGCACCAATGGGTGCAGGGGCGGAGACAGTCCAGGCCCCTAGGGCCAGGGCCTGGGGCGTGAGGCCCAACTCCTTTGGTGACTCTATAGTGTGTTACTAGAGACGTGAGGCCCAAATCCAGGGGTATTGCTTGAAGGCGGCCCGGGGCGCGCTGCCAGCCTGGCTCCGCCCCTGAATGGGTGCAACGATGAAGCTTGCTGCTCATGGCCGGCAGGGCCCGTGGCGGCCTTGGCCACCGGAGACGGAGCACGACGAGCGCAGCCATCGCCCGTCGGAGCCATCTGAGCAACGCGGGCGGCGACTGTGGCCCCACGCTCGGCGTGAACTCGGCATGTGTTGGCCATGGAGGTGTCGGAGTGGCGGTTGTCGGATATTGGGTTCCGGCAAAACCCTTAAGGTTCAAACTCTAGGGTGCGCACGAAGATCTTCTCCATACCGAAACGCGCCCACAACCTCGCCATGATTCTAAGCTAGCACGATGAACAACACAAGAGACATGAGGTTTATACTGGTTCGGGCCACCGTTGTGGTGTAATACCCTAATCTAGTGTGTGGTGTGGTGGATAGCCTCTGGGGCTGATGATGAACAGTACAGAGGAAGAACAGCCTCGCAAGGGTTGTTCTTGAGCTGGTGTGGAGTTCTACTTGTCAAGGATTCGATCCCTTCCTACTGTGGTGGCTATCTCTATTTATAGAGGCCCTCGTCCTCTTCCCAAATATTGAGCGGGCAGGAAGCCAACAACGACCATTTTGTAAGGGGACAGCTAGTACAAGATATCCTGACTAAAGGTGGTCTTCAACTGCCAAAGTCACTGGTGATGACGCCGTCTTGGGCTCCACGATGACCTCCATCCTGCCGTCCTACTGGTCTTGGTCTCGTTGCACTGATATGGAAACCTTTGCTCGATGCCTCGGTACTCCGCGCCTGCGCTTGCCCCCTTCGCACCAAAGAGGAAACGAGGACACTACGTAGCCTGGCGCCCACCTGGCGCCCGCCTGGTCTTGATCGTCATGGCTTGCATCATGAGCACCTCGCGAGGTACCCTTCGCCTTGATCTCTCCGCCTCCTCGCGACCTGCCTGGTGAGGCCACCCCTGAGGATCCGCCCCACGAGACTTGGCCCCTAGCGAGGGTCTTGAGCTTGGGTTGATGAAGACGGACCGTATTGGGCCGCTGGTGAGCCATGCTGCAGGCAGCAGGCAGGCAAGTCTGGGGACCCCCGTTCCCAAAACACCGACAGTAGCCCCCAGGCCCAAGGCGCGCTCGGACTTGGCTTAGCAGCGAAGCCAAAGGGCAAGTGCAGAGCGCCGCATGCCCCAACAGCCTGCGGCCTTGGTCGCCGTGTGGCGGTTGATTGGACGTGGGCATCTCCGCTTCCCCACGTTGCCTCGGCAACTGCCCGATTTGACGAGTCCATGCTGCATGCAAAAAGAGTCATCATTACCTGTGATCGTGGAGGCCGGCGATGGGCCTCCCTTGGGCTATAAATGGGGAGGGGCGGAAGCCCCTGTTGTTCATCTCTTCTTGCTTCGCCCGCTTCTTCTCCCTCCTCGCTCCGGTTGCTTGCAGCGTCCCATGGCGCCCATGAAGAGGTTCTCGGCCGCGGAGAAGGGGAAGGCTCGCCAAGAAAGGCCTGGCTCTCCTCCACCCAAGCACGGTCGTGGCTGCCCCCGCAAGCTCCCCGCGACTCCCGTCGCGGCTTCTCGTGGTCGCGGTGGTAGCCCTTCGTGCGGTGGTGGTCGCCCATATCGAGGCAGCCCGGTCGATGGAGGAAGGCGTGTCGTGGCTGAGCGGCGTCCCCGGCCGCGCTTCCATTCGGCGGAGGTGCTGCTGATGTTTGTTGTGTGGTCGGACAACCCGACCGGCAACTGACGACAGCTCCCTCGCTTCTTCGCCGGTGAACTGCCGGCTGCTGGCTCCCGCGGGCTCTAGCTGCAGGCGGACGGCTACTGCAGCAGGGCCTCCTGGGTCGCGGTGGAGATCTCTGTCGCCAGGAACGTGGCCCTGGCCCGTGGTTGGCAGGCGTTTTCCTGCGCACGTGGCCTGGGCAGGCGGTGCACCCTCCACTTCAAGTACGATGGCGATGCGACCCTCTACGTGAGGGTGTTCGGAGAAGACGGCTGCCGTGCTGGGTGTTGCCTTGAGGACGGCGACGGCGACGAGGTGCTCGGCCTTGGCGACGACCATGACGAGGGCGAAGGCGAACCTGTTCCCGGCGGTGGCCACAGCTCGTCAAGCTTCAGCGGCTCCTCCTGCAGCGACAACTCATCCAGTGGTGGCCACGATCAGCCACCACACTGTCGTGCCCACTTCGAGGGTGGTAGCGGGTCGTCCCACCGCCACGCCCCAGTGAAGCGCGAGGCGGAGTCCGATTGAGCTCAAGAGGATGACGCAGATCCCTTCTCGCGAGTTGTGCGCTGTTTTTATTTTGTTTTTCTCCTTTCCTGCATTGAGAGAGAGAAGTATGGAGCCCCATGGGGGCGTGCAACAGATTATGATCCCCTAATTATCGTGCTATACTCATTGTCCCTGTGTTGTGTGATGGTGTCATGGTTATGTGTCACAGCCTTATTTTTGGCCCTTTCTTTTTCATTTGTTTTTCTGTGATTTTTGCTTTAGTTTTCTTTTTCCGTGGCTTTGTGGCCTGGAAACTGAAGAAAATGCCTTCTTCTTTATTTCCAGATGTCAGGACCCCGACTCAATGCCACATCGATCTAGCATGTAACACCTCATATCACTTTGCGGCCTCACGCACGGTATCCCCACGAGTGTCACCTTACCTTTTCCCAGGACCGTTTGCGTCTTTTGGCACATGTATATGATAGTGTCGCAAGCATCCATATGATAAGGAGCCCGGGCTGACATGGCTAGTCGTAAACCCAAAGTGGCACAAACTTACAGGGACAGGCATCCATGACCCAACATCGAACATGTCGGTCATCAGCGAGTGAATCCAGGCTGTAGCACTGGGCTAGTAGGACTCCGATGAACCGGGCTGTAGCGGGCTAACAGGACTCCGGTATTCACCGCGTGACATTTCCCCGAAGGGACAGACACAGGAACGAAGAAGGACACATGCCGGCCAGCCTAAGTGTTCCGGAGCAGTAGCAAGCTACCATGGCTCAGTGGAAACACTAGGAGACATTTCCCGGTAAGAGAGGCTACTAAGGATAAACAACTAGATAGTCAGATCCCACACATACCAAGCATTTCAATAACATACACACAATATGCTCGATATGTGCAAATACAACATGGCATCACAACATGACTCTACAACTCAAGTATTTATTCAATAGGCTCCGAGGAGCGAGATATTACAAACATGGGTCTCATGACCCAGCATTCAGAGCACACAAGTCAAGCACAAGCGGAAGCTTAACATGTCTGAGTACAGACATCTACAAATGAAAAAGGCTGAGAAGCCTGACTATCTACCAGATCCTGCCGAGGGCACAAGATCGTAGCTGAGGTAACAAGCTAAACGTCGAAGTCCATGCGGTACTACTAGCGAGACTGAAGTCTCTCTGCAAAAACATAAATTAAGCAACGTGAGTACAAATGTACCCAGCAAGACTTACATCAGAACTAACTACATATGCATCATTATCAACAAAGGGGGTGGTGGAGTTTAACTGCAGCAAGCCAGCTTTGACTCGGTGGCTAACCTGAACTACGACTGCAAGTAACTCTTTTGAGGTGGCGCACACGAGTCCACATATTCACCATATCAATACACCACTATGGATCCGCTCCCGTCTCCCTACGAGAACGCCATCCATAGCACTCACGCTTATCTTGCGTATTTTAGAGTATCCACTTACACTTGTCTATGAACTTTACAGGCAACCCAGAAGTCCTTTTCCGCGGACACGGCTATTCGAATAGATCATATTAACCCTGCAGGGGTGTACTTCTTCACACACGCTCTCACCACTTACCGCCGTTTACACGACATGTACTCGGCAACCTTCAAGCGGAAGCCCAGCGAGGGTGTCGGCCACGACCTGACTAACCACACAAGTCTCTCGTCCAGGTTTATCGCCTATTCGGGTTCCATCCGCAAGGAGATCCGGCCGGGGTGTCGCTCACGGCCCCAAACGATGTGTGCAGGGTTCCCAAGCCGACCTCGACGGGTGGATCTACGCTTGGTACACCGT
Organism: Triticum aestivum; assembly: GCF_018294505.1. Taxonomy (NCBI): domain Eukaryota; kingdom Viridiplantae; phylum Streptophyta; class Magnoliopsida; order Poales; family Poaceae; genus Triticum; species Triticum aestivum. Next base: position 247,103,993 of record NC_057804.1, on the reverse strand, counting down.
GCCATGGTGCCTAGTCTGTCCCAAGCCCACCTATACCGGGTGCCACTTGGTAGACTACTAACACTACCTACAAACACCAGAAACTAGTTGCAACTCCTGGACAGAGATCATGTTGATTAATAAGTCGAGAGGGGTCGAGTTACCGGAACCCAATGTGTGGTAGTAACTGTTCATGGATCACAAACACAGAACTCAGTTCCTGAGGACGGCTGCAATGAGACAACCCACCATGTACTCCTACATGGCCTCTCACCGCTACCTTTACCAAATCGTGTTCACACACTTAGCTCACACACAATAGGACATGTTTACAAACCTCCAATTCATCCCCGATGAATCAGACCTGACACAACTCTAAGCAATAGTAGGCATGACAAACAAGCATGAATGAGTAGGCACATCAGGGCTCAAACAACTCCTACTCATGCTAGTGGGTTTCATCTATTTACTGTGGCAATGACAGGTCATGCAGAGGATAAAGGGGTTCAACTGCCGCAGCAGGTAACAGTTGTATCGTTGTTGTCCTAATGCAGTAAAATAGAGCAGGAGCAAGAGAGTGGGATTGTATCGGAATGAACAAGGGGGTTTTGCTTGCCTGGCACTTCTGAAGATAGTATAGTTTTTCATCGGTGTCATCGAACTCATCGTCGGAACATCGTCTACTGAGAGGGGACAAATACCGACAAACATGGAAGAAACACAATCAATGCAATGCACAATATGATGCATGATCATGACATGTCAATATGCTGTGGTTTGAGCTAATGCAACTAGCAGCAAGTTAAATAGAGTTGGTTTGAATCCTAGGTTCAAATTCAAACTCCATATGTGATTTCTTAAATGCCATTTAATTGAATTGTCCTAAACAGTAGTCATAAGTTGTTCTAACATGCATGAAAATGGTACAGATGGATAGATTGGATTTTTCTGATCATTTTTCATATATAAATTATTTCATTCTGAGTTATGGTTGAATTTATATGATTTTTAGAAGTTTATAACATTTTCTGGAATTTCCTGGATTATCTTTATTCCAGAAAAAGATTAATTGCGTCAGCATGACGTAGGTGTGACGTCAGCAGGTCAACTGACCCAGTCCAGGTCAAACCTGACCAGTGGGGTCGACACGTCAGTGACACAATTAACTAACAGGGTTAATTAAATCTAACTAATAAAATTAACAGCCACTGGGCCCACTGTCAGTGTCAGCAGGGGTAATTAGTCCTAAACTAATCTAGTCAGGGGCGGGGCCCATGTGTGTTGACCCCAGGGAGGTCAAACCCCGGGTCGAACAGGTCAAACTCGCCGGCGACTCGACGCCGGCGAGGCCAGACACGGCAGCGAGGCTCGGATTTGGTCCTCCGTCGACCAAATCGATGGCGGAGACGCGCTACGGACTGCTGGTGAAGTCGCGCATCGAGTGGTGGTGGCGGTTGGGCCTGGGGAGGCCGGAGTTGTCGCCGGCGTCGACCTTGGCGGTCGCCGGAGCTCGGGTGAGCTCGGGGTCGATGCTACGATGGCCGTGGCGATGTGCGATTATCACCTACGACATCTACGTGATGCGGTGAGTACGATGGGCGCATGCCTGGGACCAAATGGTCACCGGAATGTGGCCGGCGACGAGCTCGTGCGGCGGCGCGGTTCGGTCTTCAAGGTGGCGACGGCTACAGCAAGAAATCAAGGCGGGGAAGAGGGGAATTCGGTCCGTGAGCACACCGCGGAGACGTTGGGATGGTCGGCGTGCTCGGAGGAGGCTTGGAGGTGACGGAATGGCGGTGACGATCTCGGCGGCCCGAGGAAGGGGACGGCGGAGCTGGCGGCATCCAGGGCTTCCGGCGCCTTCCATCTTGGTGAGGAGGAAGAGGGGGACGAGGCGGGGCTTCTAAGCGCTTCGGCGAGGCGAGGCGGAGGCGGTGGCCGCGGTGGTGGCGAACGGCGGCGACGAACCCGCTCGGGTGGTGCGAGGGAGAGAGCCAGAGGAGGGGAGGAGCACGGGAGAGTGTGAGAGGGGGCCAGAGGGGGCTGCGGGGTGGCGCCGAGGAGAAGACGCGAGGCGTCGCGGTGGCCAGGCGACGCAGGCAGACAGCCTGGTGGCGTGGCGCCCGCGCGCGCGCCGGCGCGCTCCTCTCTGCCTGCCTGGCGAGAGGAAGCAGGTGGCTGGCACGGGCCAGCACAGTGCTGGGCCGGCCAGTGGGCTGCCAGGTGGGCTGGCTGGGCTGCCAGGTAAGTCTCTCTCTCTCTTACTTAATTTAGTTTCTGTTTTTCTATTTTTCTGTAAGTTTGTGGATTTATTAAAAATAGTTAGACACCTTCAAAAATCCTGAAAATAATCATAGGCTCTGTTTAGATTAATTCCAACAGCACACACTTATTTCCAGAATTATTTGAGCATTTAAAATATTTACTAGCATTTAAATGCCCAAATGCAAGGTACATATGATTTAATTCAGTGACCAAATATGTCATGGAAAAATGTGCAACACCTCTGGTTATGGTTTCTAGCATTATCCAGAAATGATGAACATTTTTGAAAGCCATTTGGGTTCACTGAAATTATTTTAGTTGAACCTAGTGATATGCTTTCATGCTAGGGTTTGTACAATCCCCATTTCAACTTTAAGAGAAATTTAAACATGATGCAACACAACACTAGCTAACCTGGAGCAGACTAGAACTAGGGATGTGACAACACACCCCCACTAAACAAGAATCTCGTCCCGAGGCTCAGGCGTAGGGTAAGATGAAGAGGAAAACACAACTAACACAATCTTCACGATCCAAGTTGCACTTCATAGGGGCGTTGATTCGATCACCATCTTTGACTCGATGTCTTCCTCTGAGAACTCCCACTAACATGACAACAAGAGGAGAAGGAGACTCTAGAAGGATCGATCTTCTCGAAGATCGAACAACTTAGGATCAACTCGCGGAATGAGGCATAGGAACACCACTCGAGCTGAGACACAAAACACACATCTAGAGGGATGGAGTGGAACAAATGACGAGGGTTCACTAGGTAGACAACAATTCCACACTTGAGGAGATGGTGAATGGTTTCAAGATAGCGATGAAATAATTGCCATGATACCATAACGGGGCACCTTAGGGAAAGGTGGCTCATAGAAATATCCCCTTAAGTGGCAAAAAGAATTACCTTTGATTCAGAGATCATCGATATTCTTTATACCAGCCTAAGGCAATTCTCGAGCGATCGTTTGGAGGGGGTCGGTAGAATGGCATGCCTAGATTAGAATGGATGATGTGGATTACCTTGTTGAAAACAACACAAGGGATGATTTTAGTAACTGAGGAGAAGCTCAACAGTAGAGAGTGAGTCCACTGTTTGAGAAGTTATAGCATAACCGAGGAGCTGAGAGCAAGCCCAGTTAGTGCCGATGATAACACCTAGCGCTTGTGCGTGCTCTCAAGAACTTGAGCATTTCCATATCCATCAGGGTTTTACCAATATCCGTGTCAAGGATCCTGGCAACACAACGTAATACCATGATGAATGCTGGTAGAAAATGCAGATGCAAGGGAAGATAACACCTTCTCAGATTTCACCTTGGCGGGGCCAAGGGGACAAAATCTAGATGATCGACCGAGAGACATTTAGCACTCCGCTTCTAATGTTCTCCTTGATGTACCAGCTTAACCCAATACCAGTCGGTATCTGGAACATCAAGTAAAGGTCTGGCTTCGGGAGAACAAAGGATCCATAAGGAACAACTTCTAATAAGTCACTCGAGATCCTCATGGAGAAGATGGTCGATTTGCTCAATCAAGATACTACAATGATAGATCTTCCGGCTAGGTGTGTCGGCCAGAACATCAACCTTGTCGGGACCTACATCATAGATCTTGGAAAGGTTCCAACCATCATATCTGCCTGAGATTCAGATCTGGTTGGTAACATAATATTCCAGACTCATCAAGTCTAGAAAGAAAAATGAAATTTGCAACACAAATCCATGAGATGACGTTGTGAGATTCTCGGGAAATGAACTACGATAGTAAGCTCCAAAACATGAGATGGTTCTGCTACAAACATGTGAACATGTTGTCCCAGACAAACATGATCACATGGTAGTCTTACAATAAAACACTACCGTGTTCAGGTGGGGAGCCATCATCGAGGATATCGAAGTCCTTGCATAAGGTATACTCTTAATAAGGAGCTTCTTCACCTTGAACAAATCAATCAGTGGCTTGGTGTGCTAGGGGATACATATGGAATGAAGATGATCAGTCTATCAGACCATAGAATACTTCGCACATGCATGACTGGCTTGGGATGATTCTAGAGGAGCAAAAACAAACTTTCTCGAATTCACGGCGGCAACTTACATCAGATGCACGTGAATTAGAGGAAGTCACTTCTTTAATCCGAGCATATGCTTCATGAGCGGGACATGAAGATAATGCTTTTTAGAAGTTTCCAACACTAGCTGGATGTTCAACATGAATCATGGAGATGATGAAAATGTTGTCAATGGGCTCAATAACAATTTATCAAGATTTCCATATAGATGGAACTCCATAACTATGTGAACAAGGTAATAGCATTGGTTAAACCCAAAAGATATAATGATGTATGCTCGACAACCGCGAGTAAGACAACATTACGAACATCGTTGGTTCTGATTTGATTTGACGATAGCCCACACTCAAATCAAGTTTTGACAAGGCAATAAATCCAACAATTGATCACGAGGACCAATTGGTGAAGATATCATCTTTCTTCAACACACACACAACACAAAGATATCCCTTAACATGAACTAAGTCAGACAAGCTTTTATCTTCCAACTCTCCAAGTTGTTGTTTAGCTTAACCAACTAGCTCATGGGTATCCAACACGGATTCTTGGAGAAAGGGTGGTTTACAGGAATAAACCAACTTGATCACGAACTCAACATAAGGGTCAGGGGACAACCTGGTAATACTTTCGAGAAGATATTCGGAAAATCACGAACCACCGATATGTTACTAAGCTCGAGAACAATCTTGCTTTTCAGGGCAAGACGATATGATCAAAAGAGTGAAGATTTGAAATAATCCTAACTCATCGATCGAGGAGTGCACCAGGAGAATGGACTAGGTAGCACGATCAATCTTAGAATGATGATTCAATAACCAACATGCTAAGAATGAAATTATTGTCCTTTAACTACCAAGCAACAGAGTTGCAAGGAATATTGAGTTCACACATCACGATTCACTTGTCGGCACTCCGGCTGCAACAACACGGAACCGAGGAATGATCGATGATGGTGAGCTCGGGGTCGACGCTACGATGGCCGTGGCGATGTGCGATTATCACCTACGACATCTACGTGATGCGGTGAGTACGATGGGCGCATGCCTGGGACCAAATGGTCACCGGAATGTGGCCGGCGAAGAGCTCGTGCGGCGGCGCGGTTCGGTCTTCAAGGGGGCGACGGCTACAGCAAGAAATCGAGGCGGGGAAGAGGGGAATTCGGTCCGTGAGCTCACCGCGGAGACGTTGGGATGGTCAGCGTGCTCGGAGGAGGCTTGGAGGTGATGGAATGGCGGTGACGATCTCGGCGGCCCGAGGAAGGGGACGTCGGAGCTGGCGGCATCCAGGGCTTCCGGCGCCTTCCATCTTGGTGAGGAGGAAGAGGGGGACGAGGCGGGGCTTCTGAGCGCTTCGGCGAGGCGAGGCGGAGGCGGTAGCTGCGGTGGTGGCGAACGGCGGCGACGAACCCGCTCGGGTGGTGCGAGGGAGAGAGCCAGAGGAGGGGAGGAGCACGGGAGAGTGTGAGAGGGGGCTAGAGGGGGGCTGCGGGGTGGCGCCGAGGAGAAGACGCGAGGCGTCGCGGTGGCCAGGCGACGCAGGCAGACAACCTGGTGGCGTGGCGCCCGCGCGCGCGCCTGCGCGCTCCTCTCTGCCTGCTTGGCGAGAGGAAGCAGGTGGCTGGCACGGGCCAGCACAGTGCTGGGCCGGCCAGTGGGCTGCCAGGTGGGCTGGCTGGGCTGCCAGGTAAGTCTCTCTCTCTCTTACTTAATTTAGTTTCTGTTTTTCTATTTTTCTGTAAGTTTGTGGATTTATTAAAAATAGTTATACACCTTCAAAAATCCTGAAAATAATCATAGGCTCTGTTTAGATTAATTCCAACAGCACACACTTATTTCCAGAATTATTTGAGCATTTAAAATATTTACTAGCATTTAAATGCCCAAATGCAAGGTACATATGATTTAATTCAGTGACCAAATATGTCATGGAAAAATGTGCAACACCTCTGGTTATGGTTTCTAGCATTATCCAGAAATGATGAACATTTTTGAAAGCCATTTGGATTCACTAAAATTATTTTAGTTGAACCTAGTGATTTCCTTTGATGCTAGGGTTTGGACAATCCCCATTTCAACTTTAAGAGAAATTTAAAAATGATGCAACACAACACTAGCTAACCCAGAGCAGACTAGAACTAGGGATGTGACACCAGAGTGGCTTGTCATCCTCAAATCCTTCCCTAGATCATATCATTTCCATCGTAGCCCAATCCCAAAATTCTTTTGCTAGGGAATATTCCTTTTTCTATTAAAGGAATAACCCTGTCTGCCCTAGGTTGTGAAGCAACCTATATTTCCATCACTCGTAAAATTCCCAAATAATTCTCATAAATTGTTTGGGTCCTATATTAATCAAATATGGCAAAACTTTTCATTGCCATGTTCAAAAATATTCCTCCAATAATTCTTTTCCCATTCTGCCCTAAATGGCACTTTGTGAAGCAAGTGCTATTTTCCTTTTCCCAATTGACCTCAAACTCCTTGGACATCTTCTATTGTCCATATAATTGCCACATGCCAAAATGCACCCTCATTTGCCTCGTAGTCAATTAATTATGATTTTCCAAAGTTTCTGTCCAGAGAGAAACTTTGTGAAGGAGGTACAATCTAGGCATATCCAAATGAGTTGCAATTTTGCATGGTCCTTCATATCGTCAAATCATAGCCCTCCACAAAAGTTGAGCTCATGTAATGCCTCCATGTGAGCACGGCTTCAAATCTTTGATTCTGTCCAAAATTTCAGTTTGTGAAGCAAGTATATTTTATCTTTCTCCATTATGGCTGTAAATTGTTCTAGGCCTTCTCCTACCCATATAACCCATATCCACAAATTTTGGGCATACTCCATCTAGCCATTTTCCCTCTAGAATTTTTGCAAGGTTCTGGTCAGTGGAAATGTTTGTGAAGGAAGTACCATTTTGGTTTATCCAATTGGTATGAAACCTTTACAACATCTTCATATGACCAAATCATCTAGCCTTGCCCATTTTCAGCTCAAGTGGTTACTCCTAGTGAGTGCCACTTCATCATCTCTATTCTGGACCAGTTTATGCATTTGCAAAGCAAGTGTATTAATTCTTGATCCAAATCACCTAAACTTTTCCAGAACTGTAGTCCTTCCTAATCTAAACCTCCCAGACAGCTCCATTGACCCCAATTAGCTCACTGTTGATCAACAGTACTCAGCCAAAACTGATATAGCCAACTTCAGTAGATCACTCACGCATCACCTTGGCTCCTTTTGTCGATCCATCACCTCCCTCGGCCTCTTCTACGTAGGGACTAATCTCTAGACATCTCAGGGCAGCCATTTTGCTCTTCTTCATGACAGCTCACACGGTGACCGTCATTTTGGCATGTCACCCGCGCGCCCTAGCGCCTCTGTTTTCTTCTCCCCGTTTGTGCACTCGTACCCTAGGAGCCTAGCCATGTCCAGCGTGTTCCCCGCGTTGTTGCCGTCTTCTTCTCTAGTGAGCCGTCCCCCTCGCCGCACAGTGCGCGCCCGTGACCGCATCGTCTTCTCCTCTGTTTGCTTCTTCCTCTCTTGTCCCCGAGCCCCTCTCGTCTCCATGACCCTCGTCCACTTCCCCCTCGTCGCCATTCGAGCTTGGCTGCGAGCACACGCGTCCGCGGTGCCGGACACGCATCCGTGGTGAAACCCATGCTCGAACCATCTTGCGACGGCTATATAAGCCAGCCCCGACCCCTCCCGAGTACACCACGCACCTCACCTCACTCCCTAGGAGCTCTCCCTTGTCTGGTTCGTCGCCTTGGCCGCCGTCCCCTCTGGCCAAAATTAGCTTGAGCCGAGCCCTCCCCCGCCCTTCCACCACCACCAGTAGACCCCCACCACTCCGGTGAACCTCCCCATAGCGTTGCCCCTCTTCTTCCCCATCGGAGTACCCTGCCCGTCCCCGTCCGCCTTTGGTCGCCACCGTGGCCGGTGTTACGCTCGTGCCAGGGCTCTCTGGCGAGCGTGTACCCACCAGGCGGGTGCGTCGCGCCCCTCTGAGCACTCCGTTAGGTCGGGAGCCGCCTGAGGTGGCCCGGGCCGCCGAAGGTCGTCGCCGGAGTGCGACCCCCTCCTTTACAATGGGTGAACGACAGGGTGAGGAAGAAGGAGATGACCCCAGCCCTGCCAGTGGGCCCTGCCATCCTCGGGGCCCCACCAGTCAGCCACACCAGAGCTGGTCCCGTGTTGACCCGCCTGCCCATGTGGATTAGTGACGGGCCCCACCCACGTGGGACCCGCACGTCAGCGTCACACGCGCCCAGCCCTGCCTATGATGACGTGGCAAATGGAGACGTATTTTGGGCATGTGCGTTTTCATCTTCTGAAAGCGTATTTCTAGTTTACGCCTCTGCCTTATCCACTCAGGGACCCATCTATGAATATTCTTTTTACAGAAAAGTCCCTGATCTTCTACACCTCATATCTCCGCAACCGTAACTCCGATTGAGGTGAATCCAACGCCTACTTCTTCGTTTCGTTGAGCCAGTTTCGATGGAACCATTTTCACTATGTTTCAACATTCTGAAAATGACCATTTGCTGTTGCCCCTAATCAGCCCCCTCTGAGAGAGTACCCTTTCCGGCGATTCTTTCCGCAGTCGTTCCGCACTTCTCCCCGGAGCCTTCTCCATCCCCAGGCAAGCCACAACCACCATTTGCATGATAGCCATGCAGAAGAATTGGTTTCCAACTTGAATCTTTAATAACGGTTTGATTGTTTAGCTGCTACTGTCGTTATTTCGGTTATGCTTATGGACCGGTGTTTACCATCATGTTTTCTTGCACTCTGTTATTATGTTCTGGATGCTAGTATTACGTTAATATTGGTAATGTTTTGTAGTAGTACATGTTGGTGATGGTCTTCGGTGCATGACTTTCGTCTGTCCCGAGTACTGTCGTTATGCATGTTTCTTTGCATCCAGTTGATAAAAAACTTGGATGGTAGTTTTATCGTTATTGCATGGTAGTTATTTTGATGCTAGTGTCATGTTATGCTATGAGTAGTGTTCTAGTAGTGATATTCATGCTCGTCAGTATGCCATGCTCATCTGGATAAATGGGTAAATGTTGTTGTTGATGCATCACCATGCTTATGTTGATATCATGTTCATGCATTGTAGTTGCATCATGTTATTTTATCATGGCCCAGCATATTGCATTCAAGTTTAACCGGATTAAATTAAATTTGAACAACTGTTGGCTGAGTCATGGTGCCACCATATCGATCTGACTAGTGCAACCATGCTTACCCTATGGGGGGGGTCCTAACTGGGTCTATTGTCATGCCTCTCACCGGTGCCTCCCGCGAGGGAAGGTTATGCGCGGGCGCTACCTTGGCCAGGTAGGACGGCATAAGCCTTGTGTGGCCGTTGTTGAGTATGGATCCTTGTCCCCGTTTGGGACCGTTTTGCCATGACGGTGGCCATTGGTACCTTTGGTAGGCACGGGGCCACCCAGGACTTAGCCCAAAGGGGAGTTGGTCGGAGTGGCCGGGGGAGTGTCATGGCAGTAGGACGGTTTTGTCGGAATGCTTTGGTCCACCCGAATGGGAGTGCGAGGCCACGGTTCTGTTGTGTGGGTACAGTGTGCTAACCTCTGCAAAGTGTGTGTGTTAAATCTATTGATAGCCGTGCCCGCGGATATGGGCCCGGTTCGTAGTTGGTCACACTACGAGTCAACAGTAATAATAATAATGTGCTTAATAACAACCCCGGTTCAATGATGAAAGAATTTGGTTGATATTTATGTGATCGAGAGAGGATCACTGCGGTATCGTGAATACCAACTTGTTGGATATTTGGGATGTCATGCGAATTCAAGGGTAACGGTCAAGCTCCTTGTGGTCATAAATGATTACTATGGTATTGTTAATACCAAGCTTGATTGGATCCTGAGATGATCGTGTGATGTCCGTGATGGTAAGTTTGTGCAGGTGATGGTTACGAGATAACCCGAGCAGAGTAAGTTGGTGCATGAAAGTTTCATCATGTTGCATGCTAGTCTCATCGTGTTCATATGTTTATGCCATGCTCGTATTGTTCTAGCTGTATCATGTTGTTCTGATGATATCATGTTAATCCTTGTTAACCTGTAATTGCCATGCTATTGTTTGTCTTGATTGCTTTGGTTGCTGTGAGCTTGCAAGTAGATTCAATGTATTGACCTGGCATGTCATGCCAGTTTGTAGGTCATGCCGGATTTGATTGCTTGTTTGCCGTGGATCCCTTGTTTGTGAGCTAGGATAAGCGTTCCAGCCAGAGTCCCTACGGAGTGGAGTTCACCACCGTCGTCGTTGTTGCTCTGCCAATAGTCATTTCGCTGCTTCGTGTTGTCCTATTGCTTGCATGGAGTAACCGTGGCAGGCGTAGAGTCGTCGTGCCGATGTAAACCCCCTTGTACCCATATAGATTGCAATAAAGAGCTGGTTTGTTCTATGCTAAGTAGTGCCGTATTCCAGAGGACTTCTCCTTGATCTCTGGGCTGGAATATGGGGCATTCCGGTTTCTCCGAGCCGGGGTGCCACAGGCTTGGTATCAGAGCAGGTCTGGCTGTAGGATGCCCTAGCATGGGAAAACATTAGAAAACGGTAGTATAGAGCCCAGTTGGTTTGTTGCACTTGATTGCTGCATTTGTTTGTTGCATAGCATGCATATAGATTATTATCTTGTCGCTAACGGTTTATCTTGCGTGTGTAGGTGGTATCGGTTTCGATCCACTACCTGCACCCTCCTTCTTTGCATGCCTGCTCTTCGGTGTTTGGTGTCATCTCTGTCCCAACAGAGTGATGCCCTGGTGCCAAGTGTTCCAGACACCATTTGCAGGAGTTTTGCTTAGGTATCGTCGATATCTTTCTGCCACTCACCCATATCGTTTCGGTGATAGACTTGTCTCTATCTTGAATCGTGCCATCCATCTCGTCCCTTTGTCAACCCTCCCTGGTACTGGTTATCGGAAAAAGGCAATGACATCAAGCCTTGCTTTTCCTCCCCTATATTGCCTGTCATTCCATTCTTGGACATGTACGGTTCCCTCCATACGCGTGATGATGTGGTCGTGACCTTTGTGTTCGGACCCATGATCACGAAGTCCGTCCTCGCCTCCGTATCCATCCAGATCCGGCCGGTGTTCAGCCAACGCTTGGTGTAGCCTTGGTTACGCCAACTCCTTCCACACATGGATTTCACTTTCGTGCACACAGCCATAGCATATTAGACCGTAGTACCAGAGCTTCAGCGACAATTGTGTGCTTAGGCATGCATGCATATTATTGTGTGAGTAGCAGTAATATGTGATGATTGCTTTATATTATTATGTGTGTGCTTGTGTGCTTTTGGTTTTTGTCGTTTCTTTTGCTTCTTTCTTTGGGCCTTCGGTGTTACAAATTTTTCCCCTTATTAAAGTTGCTCGTCAACCGACACCGGACCTGAAGAATCAGCAAGGAGTTCAAAGGTTTGGAAGCTCAGATAAATGGAATGGAATTATCAGCACGAAGCCCGGTCTTCCCCAGCAAGATACTCTCGATGGTTTTCAGCATAAGCCACCCAATCGTCCTCAGTACGGCACTCTTGCAAGATAGTACATTGTGAATTGACAGCAGATGTCAGAATCAGATCCACAATAGTTTATCAGAAGCCAGAATTAGTCAGAACACAAGTCTGCCTCGGGAATCAGATTCTCAGATATATGTGAAGGAAGCCAGATGTACATCTCAGTGTGACAAAGGACTATGAGGATTGACGACAACACTGAGCTCTGTACAAGTACCGGTGAACCTGGAAGATGATCTTGATGAGCCCTTGTCTCCTTTTCTTTAGTGCCGGCACCACGCCTGTGATGTGAGCTGTTTTAGCTATCCGGGGTGGATGCCGATTTTTATTTCTCTCTTCAACGACTGTCACAAGTTCTGAGCTGCTTTTCGGTTGTCTCGTACAACTATTGAGTTTCTTTTTGTGACAGTAGCCCTATAGCTGCTTTTGGCTATTTTTGGGAGCTGCCACTTTCTTCTTATCGACCCGGTCTCATGCTCTGAGCTGCTCTTGGGCTGTCCTGAGCCGTGGTTGAGTTATCTTTGTAATGTCCCAGATCTGAGTTGTAAAGACCGTTCTGGTGGCTACTGATTTATTTGCCAATTTCTTGCAAGGGTTCAAATGATCATTTTCCTATGGTTAAAACTTGAGAGATGATGAACCCACAATGGGAATGATGCTACCATGTCAGAAGATGCGGATAAGAGTATGCCTGTCAGAATATTGCACCCGACAGAAACTATGGTCACACAGAGAGACAATATGACTCCGCTCCTTCAACCAAGGGTCCAGATCCAAGAAAACAATAATGAAGAAGCAAGACCAGTGGTGCAGATATGGAAATGGTGCAGATACCCTGGCCAGTCTGAGTCAGTATGGATCACCATGGGTATTCACCTAAAGGGTCTGCTTGGTTTTGGATGGTGAATAATAGTCTGGAAGCATGTGCCCTCACTTATGTGAAGCATCAACGGATAGCCTGCCATGGACAAAATGCTTTCACGAGATTCACTGTCAGTCAAGTCTGCGGATACTATCATATAAGGCCATACCCCTTATGCTGGCAACGACAAGCGACAATCAAATCTTTGGTATGAAGCTGGGATTCAAGACAGTGGAGCCAGTTAGGATGGGTCAGAAATTCCTGCAATAAGTCAAAATCTGTCAGAAAAACGGATATGTTGCAACTCACTGTTTGGAACCTGAAGGGCCTTCATTTAATGGAGAAACCCAATTCAAGGAGTCAGAGCTTGGGTGTTCATCAGGACAAATCAGATCACCAATTCAGGGACAATTGTCAGTATAGACACAACCATTGGAAGTCACTCTCGGAGAGACAGGCAGATATTTCAGTCATGGTAATCTCAGCTAAGTCAGCAGATATGAATAGAATTGGAGCCAGTATAAGCAGGACAAGGTGAAGTAAGATCTGCCAGGATATGGACACAGTAAAGCCAACCACCCTAGAGCCAGTCAGATAAGTTAGATGAAGGATTTAATGGGAACAATCAATAAAGGAAAAAGGATACCCGAGTTTGAAACAGTTTCCTCAAGTCAGTATATTCATACTTGTTCCCTGAGCAAGCAAATCTCGAGGAAGAGATTTCTTTAAGGGGGGAAGGTTTGTCAGAGCCTAATTTTTTGCCCTTTCTTTTTCATTTGTTTTTCTGAGATTTTTGCTTGAGTTTTCTTTTTATGTGGCTTTGTGGCCTGGAAACTGAAGAAGACGCCTTCTTCTTTATTTCCAGAGTGGCTTGTCATCCTCAAATCCTTCCCTAGATCATATCATTTCCATCCTAGCCCAATCCCAAAATTCTTTTGCTATCTATTAAAGGAATAACCCTGTCCGCCCTAGGTTGTGAAGCAACCTATATTTCCATCACTCCTAAAATTCCCAAATCATTCTCATAAATTTTATGGGTCCTATCTTCATCAAATATGGCAAAACTTTTCATTGCCATGTTCAAAAATATTCCTCCAATAATTCTTTTCCCATTCTGCCCTAAATGGCACGTTGTGAAGCAAGTGCTATTTTACTTTCCCCAATTGACCTCAAACTCCTTGGACATCTTTTATTGTCCATATCATTGCCATATGCCAAAATGCACCCTCATTTGCCAAGTAGTCATTTAATTATGATTTTCCAAAGTTTCTGTCCAGAGAGAAACTTTGTGAAGGAGGTACAAGCTAGGCATATCCAAATGAGTTGCAATTTTGCATGGTACTTAATATCATCAAATCATAGCCCTCCACAAAAGTTGAGCTCATGTAATGCCTCCATGTGAGCATAGCTTCAAATCTTTGATTCTGTCCAAAATTTCAGTTTGTGAAGCAAGTATATTTTATCTTGCTCCATTATGGCTGTAAATTTTTCTTGGCCTTCTCCTACCCATATAACCAATCTCCACACAATTTTTGCATATTACATCTAGCCATTTTCCCTTTAGAAGTTTTGCAAGTTTCTGGTCAGTGGAAATGTTTGTGAAGGAAGTACCATTTTGGTTTATCCAATTGGTATGAAACCTTTACAGCATCTTCATATGACCAAATCATCTAGCCTTGCCCATTTTCAGCTCAAGTGGTTACTCCTAGTGAGTGCCACTTCATCATCTCTATTCTGGACCAGTTTATGCATTTGCAAAGCAAGTGTATTAATTCTTGATCCAAATCACCTAAACTTTTCCAGAACCATAGTCCTTCCTAATCTAAACCTCCCAGATAACTCCATTGACCCCAATTAGCTTACTGTTGATCAGCAGGACTCAGCCAAAACTGATACAGCCAACTTCAGTCAATCACTCACGCATCACCTTGGCTCCTTCTGTCGATCCATCACCTCCCTAGGCCTCTTTTATGCAGGGACTAATCTCTAGACATCTCAGGGCAGCCGTTTGGCTCTTCTTAATGCCAGCTCACACGGCGACCATCGTTTTGGCATGTCAACCGCGCGCTCTAGCGCCTCTGTCTTCTTCTCCCCGTCTGTGCACTCGTCCCCTCGGCCTAGCCATGTCCAGCGTGTTCCCCGCCTTGTCGCCGTCCCTCTGGAGCACTTGCCCCCTCCGTCTTCTTCTTCGGTGAGCCATCCCCCTCGCTGCATAGTGCGGGCCGTGACCGCATCATCTTCTCCTTTGTTGGCTTCTTCCTCTCTTGTCCCCGAGCCCCTCTCGTCTCCATGACCCTCGTCCACTTCCCCCTCGTCGCCCTTCGAGCTTGGCCGTGAGGACACGCGTTCGCGGCGCCGGACACGCGTCCGCGGTGACACCCGAGATCGAACCACCTTGCCATGGCTATATAAGCCAGCCCCGACCCCTCCCGAGCACACCACGCACCTCACCTCTTTCCCAGGACCCCGCCCCGCCTCTCAAACGAGCTCCAGGAGCACTCCCTTCTCCGGTTCGTCGCCTTGGCCGCCGTCCCCTCCGGACAAAATTAGCTCGAGCCGAGGCCTCCCCCGCCCTTCCACCACCACCAGTAGACCCCCACCACTCCGGTGAACCTCCCCGTAGCCTTGCCCCTCTTCTTCCCTGTTGAGTAACGTGATTGTATTAGGAAACATAGGTTAGACTAGGAAATATTCTGGCTTGCCTTGTACTCCAAGTAGATCATGTACTCCTATATATATGCCCATGAGGCTCAAGCAATACAACAACTATTCCACCAATCCTCCTCTCTCCCTTCCAACATGGTATCTATCGCAAGTCGATCCTAAACCCTAGCCGCCGCCGCTTCCGCACTTGCGCGCCACCCCTGGGGCGGTCGGCCTCCATGACCGCCGCCGGGGGCCGCGCCGCCCGTACCTAGGGTTCGTCCGCCAGCCGTGTTGGCCGGCTGCCCTAGAGAGTCTTTTTTCCCGATCCTTTGATCTGGGTTTTTCTCTCTCGCCGGTCGCTTTGATCGGCGTCTACTTTTTGGTTTTCCGGTCTTTGTGATCCGGTTTGCGTCGCCCACCGCCGCCATCGACCCCGTGCGCCTCTACTCCGACTTCGGCATCGACTACACCGGCGTCTTCACCGACCTGGCGGCCTCGCGCGTCGTCCACGCGTCTACCCGCCGGTCGCCCCGACCCGGCGGCCTCGCATCATGCGGCGGCCCTTCACCGCCGCCGTTCGCGCGACGGCCCGCCCGTCGATCTACGCCGGCCGTCACCGCCTGCTCCGACCGGGACTCCTGCATCTTCCCGACCCGGCGGCCTCGCGCCATGCGGCGGCCAAACATAGCCGCCCTGCCGCCCGCCGCCGCCGGCTTCATCTCGGACTCCGCCGCCACCACGCCTTCACCGAGCGGTGTCCCCGACCTCGCGCGCGATCGTCTTGATCACCCGCTCGCCGCCGCTATCAGCCTCATCTACGCCGCACGACCGACCTGGCCCGTCGGTTACGCGCGCCTTCGCAGGTCCCGTGAAGATCGTCTCCGAGTTCAGCGCGCCCCTCCGTCGATCAAGCAACAGGCTGCCGCTGCGTCGCCCCGTCGGGCCGCAGCGCCGCCGCCCCGTGGTTCTCCTCCTGGCTGCACCGACCCGCGTCACCGCTGCGTCGCCCCTTTGGGCCGTAGTGCCGCGGCCCGCGGTCTACCGCCGCCCCGAGGTCGTCCACTCCAGGCCGTCCCCGTGGCTGCACCGACCCTCGCGCCGCCGCTGCGTCGCCCCGATGGGCCGTAGCGAGCGTGGCACGCGGTCCACGTCGCCGTCTCGAGGCCGTCCATGCGGTTGCACCACCCCGCGCTCCGCCGCTGTGCCGCCCCTTCGGGCTATAGCACCGCGGCCCGCGGTCCCTGCGACCGTCTCGAGGTCTTCCGTCGTCACCCCGACCTGCCCGCCGCCGCCGCGTCGCCCCTTCGGGCCGTAGCGCCGCGGCCTGCGGTCCACCGCTGGCACCGCGCTTCGACCTCCCGTGGTATGCGCCGCGCCGTCTCCCTTGGCGCGGGAACGCCACCATCCACGCCGGTCTTCGTCATGCTGTCAGGGTTCTTCGCCTACGTCGAGCACCGCCGCCGCACTCCTAACCTAGCCGCCGCCACCGCCATCAGGCCGCCGCTGCCGCTCTTCTTTGGCCGCCGCCGCCGCTACCTTTGTAGTCGCCGCCGCCGCCCGTCCACCCCCTTCGTCTTCGTCCAACACCAGTTCGTCGCCAGCGTCGCCGTCATCTACCCAGACCGCTTGATCTACTCCGACAACCGCGGGCGACATTGGCCCCGCGCTGATTGGCGCCGCAATCGTCATCGAGTCCTTCTCTGCTGGCCTCTCCGACTTCTCTGACATGGTGTACAGCTCGTGCAGGTCCCTCGTCTACGCATGCACGGTGTTGGCAACACCGCCGTGTGCCTTCGTCCACGACGTGTCCCCGGGCCTGGCAAGCCTGGCGCGGCGCTTCGTCAACTTCGTCTTCGTCCGTCTACGCATGCCCGGTGCTGGCAACACCGGTGCGTGCCTTCGTCCACGATGTGTCCCCGGGCTTGGCAAACCCGCAGCGACGCGTCGTCAACATCATCTACTTCCTGGCGCACCACTACTTCGACACCACTGCGCCCATGCTAACTCGGCGCCCCCTTGCGCTCGCGGCTCCATGGCGAGTTCCTCGACACCGGCTACCCCGACTCGACATCGACCACGGCATTCTTCGCACGACTACCTCGACCACGGCTCCACCACCCACGCTCTCGGCTACATCGACAAACGGCACAAAGGGCTACCGCCTGCTTGAGCAACCTCGTTGGTTTCCACTCCAGCCACGACTCCGTGATGCATCGACCGTTACGACTGTGGGGGGTGTCCGTCGGCTTGCCTTCGGATTCTTCTCCAGTCTCACCGTCTGCATCGCTACCGTTGTGACTGCGGGGGGATGTTGAGTAACGTGATTGTATTAGGAAACATAGCTTAGACTAGGAAATATTCTGGCTTGCCTTGTACTCCAAGTAGATCATGTACTCCTATATATATGCCCATGAGGCTCAAGCAATACAACAACTATTCCACCAATCCTCCTCTCTCCCTTCCAACATTCCCCATCAGAGTACCCTGCCCGTCCCCGTCCGCCTTCGGTCGCCGCCGTGGCCGGTGTTCCGCTCGTGCCAGGGCTCTCCGGCGAGCGTGTACCCACTAGGCGGGTGCGTCGCGTCCCTCTGAGCACTCCGTTAGGTCGGGTGCCGCCTGAGGTGGCCTGGGCCGCCGGAGGTCGTCGCCGGAGCACAAGCCCCTCCTCTGCATCGGGCGAACGACAGGGTGAGGAAGAAGGAGACGACCCCAGCCCTGCCAGTGGGCCCCGCCATCCTTGCCGCCCCACCAGTCAGCCACACCAGAGCCGGTCCCGCGTTGACCCGCCTGCCCATGTGGATTAGTGACGGGCCCCACCCGCGTGGGACCCGCACGTCAGCGTCACACGAGCCCGGCCCCGCCTATGATGACATGGCAAGTGGAGACGTATTTTGGGTGTGTACGTTTTCATCTTCTGAAAGCGTATTTCTAGTTTACACCTCTGACTTATCCACTCAGGGACCCGTCTGTGAATATTCTTTTTGCAGAAAAGTCCCTGATCTTCCACACCTCATATCTCTGCAACCATAACTCCGATTGAGGTGAATCCAATGCCTACTTCTTCGTTTCGTCGAGCCCGTTCCGATGGAACCATTTTCACTATGTCTCAACATTCTGAAAATGACCATTTTGCCCTTGCCCCTAATCAGCCCCCTCCGAGAGAGTACCCTTTCTGGCGATTCTTTCCACGGTCGTTCCGCACTTCTCCCTGGAGCCTTCTCCATCCCCAGGCAAGCCACAACCACCATTTGCATGATAGCCATGCAGAAGCATTGGTTTCCAACATGAATCCTTAATAACTGTTTGATTGTTTTGCTGCTACTGTCGTTATTTTGGTTATGCTTATTGGACCGGTGTTTACCGTCATGTTTCCTCGCACTCTATTATTATGTTCTGGATGCTAGTATTACGTTAATATTGGCAATGTTTTGTAGTAGTACATGTTGGTGATGGTCTTTGGTGCATGACTTTCGTCTGTCCCGAGTACTGTCGTTATGCATGTTTCTTTGCATCCAGTTGATTAAATACTTGCATGGTAGTTTTATCGATATTGCATGGTAGTTATTCTGATGCTAGTGTCATGTTATGCTATGAGTAGTGTTCTAGTTGTGATATTCATACTCGTCAGTATGCCATGCTCATCTGGATAAATGGGTAAATGTTGTTGTTGATGCATCACCATACTTATGTTTATATCATGTTCATGCATTGTAGTTGCATCATGTTATTTTATCATGGCTCAGCATATTGCATTCAAGTTTAACCGGATTAAATTGAACTTGAACAACTATTGGCTGAGTCATGGTGCCACCATATCGATCTGACCAGTGCAACCACGCTTACCCTATGGGGGGGGTCCTAACTGGGTCTATTGTCATGCCTCTCACCGGTGCCTCCCGTGAGGGAAGGTTATGCGCAGGCGCTACCTTGGCCAGGTAGGACGACATAAGCCTTGTGTGCCTGTTGTTGAGTATGGATCCTTGTCCCCGTTCGGGACCGTTTTGCCACGACGGTGGCCGTTGGTGCCTTTGGTAGGCACAGGGCCACCCAGGACTTAGCCCAAAGGGGAGTTGGTCGGAGTGGCCGGGAGAGTGTCATGGCAGTAGGACGGTTTTGTTGGAATGCTTTGGTCCACCCAAATGGGAGTGCGAGGCCAGGGTTCCGTGGTGTGGGTACAGTGTGCTAACCTCTGCAAAGTGTGTGTGTTAAATCTATCGATAGCCGCGCCCACGGATATGGGCCCAGTTTGTAGTTGGTCACACTATGAGTCAACAGTAATAATAATAATGTGCTTAATAACAACCCCGGTTCAATGATGAAAGAAGTTGGTTGATATTTATGTGATCGAGAGGGGATCACTGCGGTATCATGAATACAACCTTGTTGGATATTTGGGATGTTATGCGAAAGTCAAGGGTAACGGTCAAGCTCCTTTTGGTCATAAATGATTACTACGGTATTGTTAATAGCAAGCTTGATTGGATCCTGAGATGATCGTGTGATGTCCATGATGGTAAGTTTGTTCAGGTGATGCTTACGAGATAACCCGAGCAGAGTAAGTTGGTGCATGAAAGTTTCATCATGTTGCATGCTAGTCTCATCATGTTCATATGTTTATGCCATGCTCGTATTGTTCTAGATGTATCATGTTGTTCATACCATGTTGTTCTGATGATATCATGTTAATCCTTGTTAACCTGTAATTGCCATGATATTGTTTGTCTTGATTGCTTTGGTTGCTGTGAGCTTGCAAGTACATTCAATGTACTGACCTGGCGTGTCATGCCAGTTTGCAGGTCATGCCGGATTTGATTGCTTGTTTGCCGTGGATCCCTTGTTTGCGAGCTAGGATAAGCGTTCCAGCCAGAGTCCCTGCAGAGTGGAGTTCACCATCGTCATTGTTGTTCCGCTGCCAGTAGTCATTCTGCTGCTTCGTGTTGTCTTGCTGCTTGCATGAGGCAACCGTGGCAGGCGTAGAGTCGCCGTGCCGATGTAAAACCCCTTGTACCCATATAGATTGCAATAAAGAGCTGGTTTGTTCTATGCTAAGCAGTGCCGTATTCCAGAGGACTTCTCCTCGATCTCTGGGCTGGAATACGGGGCATTCCGGTTTCTCTGAGCCGGGGTGCCACATTATGTGCCTGCGCATAGGAACAACTTATCTCGGGATGTTTTTGGTAGTTCCCACCTCGCGAGGTGCCTGCTTGAGGCCTCGTCGGGTGCCTTAAGAGCTGCAATCTTTTGCAGTTGGGAGGATCATTTCCAAACCTTAGTCGCGAGGGTTGCCACTCGCAAACAAGGGATCCACGGCAAACAAGCAATCAAATCCGGCATGACCTGCAAACTAGCATGACACGCCAGGTCAGTACTTTGAATGTACTTGCAAGCTCACAGCAACCAAAGCAATCAAGACAAACAATAGCATGGCAATTACAGGTTAACAAGGATTAACATGATATCATCAGAACAACATGGCATGGACAACATGATACAGCTAGAACAATACGAGCATGGCATAAACATATGAACATGATGAGACTAGCATGCAACATGATGAAACTTTCATGCACCAACTTACTCTACTCGGGTTATCTCGTAACCATCACCTGCACAAACTTACCATCACGGACATCACACGATCATCTCAGGATCCAGTCAAGCTTGCTATTAACAATACCGTAGTAATCATTTATGACCACGAGGAGCTTGACCGTTAAACTTGACTTTCGCATAACATCCCAAATATCCAACAAGTTGGTATTCACGATACCGCAGTGATCCCCTCTTAGTTGGGAGGACCATTTCCGAACCTTAGTCGCGAGGGTTGCCAGTTGTGGCCCGGTGCTCTACATCGCAATGCCTGAGGGGCATGGAACGGGAGGGGTGCTCCCGCTGTGAACTTTAATGAGGGGGTCTCGCGAAAACCAGACGAGAAAGAGCTCACGAGGGCGACCGCGCAGCCCCCTTGCGAGGTTTTGCGAGTGAGAGAGACAGCGAGCCAAACAAAGCCGAAAGCAGAGAACATGGGAAGAAGACGGTAAACAACGCTAGAAGCAACTTCAATAAAGGTTCAAACAAGGGAGAACAAGCCAACTGCAGAAAGCAAATGAAACACCGCATCCGGCACCTAGTCTAATCTTCGACGTCTTCTAACCAACGCGGAGCTAAGTGCTGCCACTGGGCGTGGGCGGGAGCCCCCGAGGCCCAAGGGAGGCACTCCGGAGACTCTAGGGCGTGTACAACCCCAACTCATTATTACGTGAGAGTGTCACGGGCGGCGAGCTTCATAGGCATCGGGCCTTTCTTGGGTCGGCGAGCTTCACAGGCACCGGGCCTTCTTCACAGGCACTGGGCCTTTCTTCTCAGGCATCGAGCCTTTCTTGGGACGGCGAGCTTCACAGGCACCGGGCCTTCTTTGCAGGTACTGGGCCTTTCTTCCAGGGTAGAACTTCCAAAGGTGCTGAATGTTCCAAGCGTTTGGGATGGGCACCCCTTCCATAGTCTCCAGGCGCGCGGCGCCAGGCCTGGACACATGAACAACCATGAACGGGCCCTCCCACATGGGAGAGAGCTTATGCAGCCCTTCCTTGGAGAGCACCCGCCTGAGTACGAGGTCACCTACCTCGAGAGTCCTGGGGTAGATGTTGCGGCAAGGATACCGCCGCAGCGCCTGCTGGTATCTTGCCGCTCGTAGTGCGGCTTCTCGATGGTGCTCCTGCCCCAGCACGAGGTCCAGCCCCCGCATGGCATCCTGTTGCACTTCATCAAATGCTAGGACCCGTGCGGAGCGACGCCTAACCTCGTGAGGGAGGACCGCCTCTGCTCCGTAGACGAGGAAGAACGGGGTCTCGCCAGTCGACTTGGTGGCGGTACTGCGGATGGACCACAACACGGACTGGAGCTTGTCATACCAGCCCCTGCCGCAGGCCTCCAGCTTCTTCTTAAAGGTCCTCGTCTTGAGGCCTTTCAGGACCTCTGCGTTGGTGCGTTTGGCCTGGCCGTTACTCCGGGGGTGTGCCACCGAAGCATACCATATCTGCGTCCCAAGGTTAGCACAATATGTTTTGAAGAGGTTGTTGGTGAACTGCGAACCATTGTCGGTGATGATGCGATTAGGGACCCAGAATCGGCTCACGAGGCCCTTAATGAACTTGACCGCAGAACCAACTGGGTGGTGCGGACGGCTTCCACCTCCGCCCACTTGGTGAACTTGTCGATGGCGACATAGAGGTAGCGGTAGCCCCCAGGTGTCCGAGGGAACAGGCCCAAGATATCCAGCCCCCAGACCGTGAACGGCCACGAGAGTGGGATGGTCTGCAGGCCCTGAGCTAGCTGATGGAATTGGCAGGCTTCGTAGGCCTTCACCAGCTCGATTGCGTCGTTGAGTGCCATAGGCCAGTAGAACCCGCTGCGAAACGCCTTGCCGATGAGGGTTCACGACGACGAGTGGTGTCCGCAATCTCCGCCGTGTATGTCAGCCAACAGCTCCTTCCCCTATTCCCTGGAGACACAACGCATGGAAACATCATTTGGTCGCTTCCGGTAGAGCTCTTCATCTTGGATGCAGTAGGTCATGGCCTGCCGGGCCACACGTTCCGCGTCCTCCTCTTTCTCTGGTAGCATCCCTTGCATCAGGTAATCCTTGAATTCTGTAGTCCAGCATCCCTCCTGAGGCTCCAGCGCCAGGAGTAAGCGTGCTCCCGAGGTTGGGCCACAGGCCGGGGCTGCTGTGGCAGGTGGTTGAGGGAGTTCCTCCCGAGGCTGTGCTGTGCTTGACAGCGACGGCGCTGCCAAAGGCTTGAAGAGCCGTTCCTCGAAAACGCCAGGCTCCTAAGGCAGCCGCCTGGATGCCGTCCTAGCAATGTCATTAGCCTCTTGATTGGTGCCGCGGGGCACATGCTGCAACTCCAGCCCCCAACACTGCTTTTCCATCCTACGCACCTCCGCAAGATACACTTCCATGTGCTCGTGCTTCGACTCGTACACCTTGTTGGAGAAGTTAACGAGGAGCTGTGAATCGCCCTTGATGATGAGGCGCTTCACCCCCAGTGCTGCTACAGCCTTCAAGCCTGCTATGAGGCCCTCGTATTCTGCTATGTTGTTGGAGGCCTTCTTACCATGCTGGAAACAGAGCTACACGGTGTAATAGAGCTTGTCCTGAGTGGGGGATATAAGCACTGCACCAGCCCCCGCGCCATGCCGCGAGAACGCTCCGTCAAAGTACATGACCCAACCATCCGGTGCCTCGCTTCCTGGGGAAAGTGACTGATCGTCGCCTGCTTCGAGCCCTGGCGCTTCTGTCCATTATGCCACAAAATCTGCAAGTGCGGCTCCCTTGACGACCCTGGTTGTGCTGAATTCCAACTGAAACGCTTGCAACTCGATGTTCCATTCGACGACCCTTCCAGTGGAGTTGGGGCTCCTGAGTACCCTGTCCAATGGGTAGGCAGAGATGACCTTGATGGGGTGACCTTGAAAGTAGTGCTGCAGCTTTCACGAGGCCACCAATAGCGCGAGCAAGAGCTTCTGAGGCATGGGGTATCGTGCCCTTGCATCCCGCAGCACTGTGCTGACGAAATACACCGGATGCTCGACGAGGGTGGGTGTGCTGACGAGGTCCGTGCCCTCCGGAGGGTTAGGCACCTCCTGAGATGATAGAGCCCCAAGCACCTGGCTGCCTGGTGAGGCCTCTTCAGCCCTAGGGGCGTCTTCCTATTGAGGCTGGTCTCCATCTACTGAGGTCATGGTCTTCGCGAGGCCTCCTTGGTCTTGTGATGCTGCAGCCGGGGCCGGGGCCGGTCGTGACGCAGCCTTGGTCTGGCGCTCTTCCCGAACCGCCACTAGAGCAGCACTGGCGGAGTAGGGTGTGGCGGCAAGGTAGAGCACTAAGGGCTTGAGAGGGTGCGGTGCCACCATCACAGGATGGTTGGTCAGCTACTTCTTGAGGTCTTGAAACGCTTGGTCGGCCTCCTGTGTCCATTCGAACGGACCCTTCTTCTTCATCAGCTTGAAGAAAGGCAAAGCTCGCTCCCCCAGCTTGGAGATGAAGCGCCCTAATGCAGTTACGCGTCCGCCGAGCTTCTGCATTTCTCTGAGGTTTTGCGGTGGACTCATGTCTTCGATCGCCTTGACCTTCTCCGGGTTGGCCTCGATCCCTCTGTGGGACACGAGGAAGCCCAGAAGCTTGCCGAAAGGAACACCAAACACGTATTTCTCCGGGTTGAGTCGTAGGTTCACTTCGCGGAGGCTCAGGAAGGTCTCTTCCAGGTCCTGGATCAAGGTCTTCGCCTCCCAAGACTTCACCACGATGTCGTCGATGTAAGCCTCGGAGTTTTCCCCGAGCTGCCGGCCCAAGGCGATGTGCACCCGTCGCTGGAAGGTTGCACCCGCATTGCGCAACCCGAACGGCATGCAGGTGTAGCAGTATACCCCACATGGGGTCAGGAAGGCCATCTTCTCCATGTCTTCTATCGCCATCTTGATTTGGTGATAGCCCGAAAATGCATCCAGGAAACACAGTAGGTCGCACTCGGCGGTGGAGTCGACAATTTGGTCGATGCGAGGGAGTGGGAACGGATCTTGAGGGCAGGCCTTGTTGAGGTTGGTGAAGTCGACACACATGTGCTCCTTTCCTCCCTTTTTTGGCACAACAACAGGGTTTGGCAGCCATTCAGGGCAGCGAACCTCGCGAATAACTCCTGCCGCCTCCAGCTTGCGGGTTTCTTGGATGATGAAGGCCTGCTTCTCGGTGGACTGCCACCTGGCTTTCTGCTTCACGGGGCGTACATTGGGGCACACATTCAGGTGATGCTTGATCACCTACCTCGGGACCCCCGCTAGCTGCTTGGGTTCCCATGCGAACATTTCTTTGTTCGAGCGCGGGAACTTCACCAACGCCTCCTCTTGGTCGGGGTCGAGATTGGCACCTATTGTGAAGTTGGCACCGGAGGACCCGTCGTCCTCAACTGGTACCTGCTTGGTTTCTGCATTGTCCTAGGTGAACAACTGCTTCTTCTTGGTCGGCGCAGCCCCCTTGGCCTTGGGGGTGTCGGTGCCGGCAGGCTACGCTGCCGTGGCTGTCTTGATGGTGAGCTTGAGCGCCAACAGAGCATCCTTGGTACCCAGTTATGATGAGGAAGCCGCTGCTCTTGGGAATCTTCATGAGGTTGTAGGCTGGATGGGTTGCTGCCATGAACTGAGCCAAGGCGGGGTATCCGGGGATGGCGTTGTACGGGAGGCCGATGTGGGCGATGTCGAAGTTTACCAGCTCCGTGCGGAAGTTGTCGTGGGTGCCGAAGGTCACAGGGAGACGAATCTGCCCCAGGGAGCTAGAGGAACTGCCTCCGACGCCCGAGAAGGGCTTGCTGGGTTGGAGCCATTCCAACAGTACATGGAGGAGGCTGAAGGCCTCCACCGAGAGCGCGTTGAGGCCGGCACCGCCGTCGATGAGGGTCTTGGTGACGGCCACCTGGCAGATGGTGGGCGTGCAAAGCATCGGGAGCGCACCCGAGTAGGCGGTGTTGATGGGGTGATCGTCCGAGTTGAAGGTCAGGTCGGCTTTGGGTGCTGCCCAACCCGGAGGAGCTCCTTGCCGTGCGAGAGCTGCACCGATCTGGCGGAAGAACGGCTTGGCATGGCGCTTGTGAGCCACCCAGGAGAGCTGCGACGACCGGGGGCGCCGGCGCAGCGTAGTGGGTGAGGAAGAGGTTGCGCAGCTCCTCCCAGGAATCCACAAAAGATGTTGGCAGGTGGAGCAGCCAAACGCGTGGGACGCCAGTGAGGGCCATGGGAATTGTCGGGGATATACCCCGCGGTATAAACCGCCGGATGTATGACCCGGCTAGAGTTTGGCGATTCACTGGCAACCCACTTGGACATGGCGGTTTACGGTTCATTGGTAATCCGGCAGGCGGGTCAGAGGAGCGACAAGACCCGGTGGCCCAACGGGCGGTTTATGGAAGGCCGGATCATGCTATGGTGGGCCGGTTTAAGAGGAAAGGCATGAGGAGTATTTGTCTTACAAGGAGTAAGACCTGGACTTATATCCGGTTTGTATTAGAGATAGACTAGTCCTAATCCTAATAGGACTCCACATGTAAATCGCCCCTTCAACATATATAAGGAGGGGCAGGGCTCTCCAAAGAGGGACAGACAACAATCAATAATCTCTAGGTCTAGACACAACTAGAGGAGAGCCGGTTATCGGCGACTCTCTCGTGATGATAATGAGACCTAGCCTCAAACAGCATGTAGGGTTTTTACCGGATGATGTTTCCCGGGGCCCGAAGCTGTCTAAATCCCTGTCTTGTGTTGCGTCCCTCGATTCCGCTCAATCCCTCTCAAGCTACCACATAGATGCGTTGGCCTCGCGACTAAGTCCTGACACTAAGGACATCTGCCGTGACAAATCCACGACAGGTGGCGCCCACCGTGGGGCCTACGTACGGTGGTGTTGAGCTCTTGGAGGGATCTCTTTCAGGGATCGAGAAGTTGGTAATTTTTCGGATAAAGAAGAATCATTGCGGAAGGATTTACATTAATTTGAAGACACGCGGTCAGATTTGATACTCATCCGGGATTTAAGCGAAAATTAGAGTTATGATCTGTTCGTAGCCACAAGTTGCCGATACAACTCGCCGAGATCGAAAGTTGGTGGCCGAATCCGATTGTTACTACATCCACAAGCAGGCGTCCAATCGGCCGAGCTGTTGTTGCTTCACGAAAAGAAGTCCTAGGATACATGTCCCGATGGAATCAATGATAGCTCCTGCTGCTACTTTGGGCGTGGAGGACAAATCAACTCCGAATACTTTCACTAAGGGAGCAACTAGTACTATTAGTTTGACTCATATACATATTTGAAGAGACTTATTCAAAGGGATATAGAAAGAAAGAGCTATCAAGTGGCAGGGGCTTTACGTGAACAACGAAAAGAAAGAAAGGTGGATACAAGTACGATCCGAAGGTGAATACAGCACTGACCCGGCTTCCGCTTGGCCTCCCTTGGCCGGCGTGGCCTCTGATCCGGGCAAGGAAAACAGCCACGACCCGGACTCTGAATCGCCCTGTTGTCCTGCCTCAACCCGCCGCTTCGCCGGCGCCTCTCGACCGTGGCAGCAGTGATGTCACGGGCCGTGAGAGTTCAACCCGCGACCGAGTGCCTTGCCACGGCCGCGTGCCGCTTCCACATCGCCAAGTTGCCGAGCTGCTGTCAAATCACTGCACGTTGTCGCCGAGTTGCAACAGGTTTTGACCCCGAGTCATTGCCGAGCTGCCGCGGTTGCCTTCAAACCGGTGCCTCCATGGCTGAGCCGCCTCCGCGCTGGCGGGTCAACGCCAAGCCACTGCTAAAGCCTCGCCCACCTCTGCCGTGGCTGGCCGGTCCGCCTACGCCGCGGTTTGCTACGGTTGCTGAAGCCCGTTTGGCCGGGTCGGCCGCCTCGAGCCGCTTTGTTCCACTGTTATGACCCGCCCCTGTTTTGGAACTTCTCCGTGTTAAAGCATCAAGCTGACGAGGCCGTTTGCGCTAGGCCGATGCGCCCCTTAGCTACTTCCGCTGGACTACTGCAATGCCAAGCTGCCCTCACTTTTGCTGATGGTTTTCTCATACCTGATGCGTCCCTTCCTATATCACCAGATTTTGAGGCCATGGTCAACTCCAGTGCAGCAGTAATGGCGTGTATGATGCTGGCGTCCTGTGATGAAGCAGACACTGAATCTATTTTTAAATCGCTGCACCCGGACAAACACCTCTGATGACCCGTTTGATACACTGTTTGAGAAAAATATTATTCAAGAGCGGTGGTAGTAACGGTGTCCACATGGATCAAGTAGTAATGAACACTTGAGATGCATCTGGCACATCCGCATGGATAGCAAGGCATTAAAAAGAATTCGTTACTCAAAGGCAAAAGTGGGAAAAGATAAATGAAGA
The DNA here is from genome assembly GCF_018294505.1 of Triticum aestivum. Classification (NCBI taxonomy): domain Eukaryota; kingdom Viridiplantae; phylum Streptophyta; class Magnoliopsida; order Poales; family Poaceae; genus Triticum; species Triticum aestivum. Next base: position 247,075,672 of record NC_057804.1, on the reverse strand, counting down.
CCCATGTAGGTGCTGGTACTGCATCAGCCGTGCGTCTGTCTGGCTATCTTTTTACTGGAGACGACTATTAAAAGAAAAAAAAATGGTGTTATATTGCGGATGCACGTTCGGCTATGCCGCGTGGCTTCATGGGCACGCGTGTCGCGGTTCAGTTTACATCAAAACGATCCAGCTCACTCGCCCATCCGTGCCGCCTTACAACGCCACAGATGACTCGCCCGTCCACCCTCGCGGCCGGTTCACGTGTCCGCGCCGGCTTACAAACGTTGCGGCCGACTAACCCGTCCGCACCGGTTTAACACGTTGCGGCCGGTTCACCCGTGAGCGATTTCAACTCCACCTAGCGATCATCAATTTCATGGCGGATTATTTCCGGCCTGGCACATCAGGTGATATTCATCTAAAATACATTTTATTGGCACATATTATTTTTTGTCAAAGAACAGTTTATCTTTGCCTTGGTTTACAATATTGTTGATGCAGGACAGTTGTTCACTACATCAAAACGGCGTGGTTAACTCGCCCGTCCGCGCCGGTTTACAGTACCGCGGCCGGTTCATCTGTTTGAGCCACTTCTGACGCGGAGGTCATCTTTTCCGTCCACCTCTCGCGGCCTGGTCTACATCAACATACCGGGCCGCACCTATCTGCATGGGCTGTTTATTGAAGTATGAGCAAGTCACAGCTTGGGTAGCCCGGTTTTCTTTCAAATTGGAGGCAAATTATTATCAACCACCGTCTGCACTGGATGGTTCAATGGGCAGGCGCACAAGTCGCCGCCACTACAGTTTGATTAACTTCAAATCGCCAGTTGGAAGGAGACATTGGCTGAGTTGCTGACACGGCTCATACGGGATCATTTATAACCCGCCGCAGTCACCTCAAAATTATATGGATTAACATCGTGCTATCAACACCAATGATATACAAGTTATGCCGGTTTATATCACGGTCAAATATGGAGAATCTCAAGCCAACTCTTCGAGTCACCTTGAGACTTGGGGGCTACGATGATATGACACAACAAGTCTTGCCAGTTTCAGCAAATTTAAAAACCCCAGGACAATGGAGGGAAAGATAACCCGGTCCCGGAGGCTACTGTTATTTGAAAGGCCATCAGAAAATTTCCGGCTGAAAATGAAGATTCCGGTTTACAATCCGGTTCAAGGGAAAGATGTCTCCCACAAATCCTTGAAGCTCTCAATATCCGGTTCAAAATCCCGTTTAAAGAAGGATTTATCTCTTGCAAAAAGTTAAAGGGTGCCAAAGAAGACTTGCTGCCATGATGCGCGGTCCAAACATGGGTATCATGCCTTATTGGCTTATCATATTATTGGTCACTTGGGGGCTTGGTCGTATCCGAACCATAGCCACGCCTCTTGATCGGCCTAGTGCCATAACATCACTGGGGGCCTTGGTCGTGTCCGAACCAACGTGACACCTTTTGATAGGCGGCAGCCACCAGATCACTTGGGGACATGGTCAAGTCTGAACCAGTCACGCCTCTTGGTCGGCCTAAGGCCACAAAATCACTTGGGGGCTTGGTCGAACCCGAACCATTGCCACGCCTCTTGATCTGGCATATATGCCATGAATCATTTGGGGACCTGGCTGACTTGAACCATAGCTACACCTTATTGGGAGCTTGGTCCTGTCCGACCATGGTAACACCATCTGATCGGCTCAGTAAAGCCTCTTTTTGCAAATGGTCTTATCATTGCCTTTGCTTCCATATTTTTTCATAACTGTTATTTGATTTTTGTTGCGTTTTTTAAACCGACAACGTTTTAATCCGGTTCAACTGTCAATTACAAATTGACGGAACACGGTCAAATCTTAATCCGGAGGCCATCTGCCCGGTTTGATTTTCTGTTACCATCCTATTATGGAGTAAACCGGTGTTCATTAACCCGGCTTGACTTTCAACTACAAGTTGTCAGTACATTACTAATTATGATCCGGCGATTATTAACCCGGTCTGGTTCGACTACAAGTCGCCAGTATTATATATGGATAATCCGGTGTCTATCATAACCCGGTACGGTTTTATCATAAACCGGCACAATATGGAAGGAGTTATCAGTACTCAAGATTGGGATTATCACCCTTACTACAAAAAATTGGTAAACCAACGATGTGATTCAATATCACAGGTATGATATATTTCATATTTGATTGTTCTTAAGTGCAGATTTGGTTATAAACCCGGGTTATATGTTGGGCATTATGACCCGTCCGGCGGTAAACCGCCAGGACACTATAAACTTGTTGTATGCAGAAACAGGTTGAATAAAGCATGATTATAAATCGCCGGCGTTTATTAAACCGGCCTGGCTTTGGACTGTAAGGTGCCAGTATATATCTGGATTGCATCATTGGAATCACGTGCTTATAAGTCATTGGGTTATGTTATTCAAATAGCCAAACTTGGCTGGATTTTTGTTATGGTTATCAATAACCAGTATTATGATTAAGGTTTTCAAAGTCGCTTTAGCGCAATGGATATCATATTATCAATGGATATAATTTATTCTACAATTGAAGGAATAGTCCTGAGTTGCTGCAGGCTTACAACCCGGCACTTGGGGGCTACATTATTTAAGTTGAGATTACATCAAATATGTAAGTCTCATGTCGCTGCAAGCATGCACCATGACACTTCGGGGCTAATGCAAAGTCATTTTTTGCTCATATTATAGAAGACCCGACTCATCACATTATAATGAGCCGGCCCTTGGGGGCTACCAATTGCTCCTGTCAACAACTCAAGGTACACAAGTTAAATCCATTATATTGAAGGGTCCACTGCTCAGTTGGTAAAGCACAAGGCTCTTAACCTTATGGACGTGGATTCAAGTCCCATGATGGGGGTTACATCATATGATGTTATTTTCATTGAAGTATATATCAGGTCCCAGCTCAATATTATCTTACTGAGTCGGCCCTTGGGGGCTACACATTATTGCTCAAATCTACAAGATTATATTTACAAAGTACCTGCTCATTATTGCATAAATGACCCGGCCCTTGGGGGCTACACTGGTTGAAGTTTTATGAGTATAAGACAATTACAAGTCCCAGGATGCTGCAAGCAGGACAACCCGGCACTTGGGGGCTACATAATATAGAGTTTTCAGTTTTTACTAAGTGACTGGGATGAACAACATGGATTTCTTCTTAAGTGGCAGTATTTATATTGAAGCAAGTCTTAAGCCATCACTTTGTTCTGCTCAAGACTTGGGGGCTATAGGTATTATATTATTATCGAAGAACTATTGTCAAATTCTCTGTTTTGAGCAAACCGGATTGACCCGGCGTCACCAATCATTACGACCCTGTGGCTGCAACCCGGCACCATCAATAATCATGAACCGGCGTTGGCAACAATCATGAACCGGCGTTGGCAACAATCATGACCCGAAATTATTAGTTTTTATAACTCGGCAGTTTTGGTAACGATAAACCGGCAAGTTCTACATCTTCAAACCGGCCGAATTTTAGATGAGTGTTTCAAGACCAAAATTTCTTAAACCGACGCTTTGGAAGCCGACTCAAGTGGATTATTCTTCACAATATTTTTCTATGAGAAACCAACGTCACCAATTTGAGTATGAAGCTGGTTTATTGACCCGGATTTTCTAGAAGAAGGAAATGACAAGGACTTCAGAATGATCAGATGCCGGTTTACAAGAATTCTTAAACCGTAGCACAACCCGACAAATTTGTTCTTGTTGCAGATCAGTTTAACATGGATGAATCCAAATTAAACTGGGGGCTAATGTCGGGGATATACCCCGCGGTATAAACCGCCGGATGTATGACCCGGCTAGAGTTTGGCGATTCACTGGCAACCCACTTGGACATGGCGGTTTACGGTTCATTGGTAATCCGGCAGGCGGGTCAGAGGAGCGACAAGACCCGGTGGCCCAACGGGCGGTTTATGGAAGGCCGGATCATGCTATGATGGGCCGGTTTAAGAGGAAAGGCATGAGGAGTATTTGTCTTACAAGGAGTAAGACCTGGACTTATATCCGGTTTGTATTAGAGATAGACTAGTCCTAATCCTAATAGGACTCCACATGTAAACCGCCCCTTCAACATATATAAGGAGGGGCAGGGCTCTCCAAAGAGGGACAGACAACAATCAATAATCTCTAGGTCTAGACACAACTAGAGGAGAGCCGGTTATCGGCGACTCTCTCGTGATGATAATGAGACCTAGCCTCAAACAGCATGTAGGGTTTTTACCGGATGATGTTTCCCGGGGCCCGAAGCTGTCTAAATCCCTGTCTTGTGTTGCGTCCCTCGATTCCGCTCAACCCCTCTCAAGCTACCACATAGATGCGTTGGCCTCGCGACTAAGTCCTGACACTAAGGACATCTGCCGTGACAAATCCACGACAGGAATTCAGTTGGCCATGACCTTGTCGTCGCCTCCAGCCTTGAGGACGACCTGCTCATATGCCAGCAGGAAAGCCAGCGGACCCGTTGCGCCGTTGTAGCACGGCAGCATCTCTGGCTTGAACTTGTTCGGCCACTACACTTGCCGTAAGGCAGGGGCCAAGGCTCGGAGCCCCCTGGCTCCAGCGCTGGCATCGGCCGCCAGAGCCGGAGGTGCGTTGTCCGCCATGAGGGCGAAGCGCGGTGTTGGTGGAGAACGAGCCGACGGGAAGGAGAGCTCTGGTGCACCCCTACCTGGCGCGCCAAATGTCGGATATCGGGTTCCGGCAAAACCCTTAAGGTTCAAACTATGGGGTGCGCACGAAGATCTTCTCCCTACTGAAACACGCCCACAACAACGCCACGATTCTAAGCTAGCACGATGAACAACACAAGAGACATGAGGTTTATACTGGTTCGGGCCACCGTTGTGGTGTAATACTCTAATCCAATGTGTGGTGTGGTGGATTGCCTCTGGGGCTGATGATGAACAGTACAGAGGAAGAACAGCCTCACGAGGGGTGTTCTTGAGCTGGTGTGGAGTTCTACTTGTCCAGGATTCGATCCCTTCCTACTGTGGTGGCTATCTCTATTTATTGAGGCCCTCGTCCTCTTCCCAAATATTGAGTGGGAAGGAAGCCAACAATGGCCATTTTGTAAGGGGACCGCTAGTACAAGCTATCCTGACTAAAGGTGGTCTTCGACTGCCAAAGGCACTGGTGATGACACCGTCTTGGGCTCCACGGTGACCTCCATCCTGCCGTCCTGCTGGTCTTGGTCTCATTGCACTGATATGGAAACCTTTGCTTGATGCCTTGGTACTCCGCGCCTGCGCTTGCCCCCTTTGTACGAAAGAGGAAACGAGGACACTGTGCAGGCTGGTGCCCGCCTAATCTTGATCGTCATGGCTTGCGTCATGAGCACCTGACGAGGTACCCTTCGCCTATATCTCTCCGCCTCCTCGCGAGCCTGCCTGGTGAGGCCGCCCCTGTGGAGGCCTTGTGTCATCCGACCCGCGAGGCTTGGCCCCTCGCAAGGGTCTTGAGTTTGGATTGATGAAGACGGGCCGTACTGGGCCGCTGGTGAGCCACGCTATAGGCCACAAGCAGGCAAGTCTGGGGACCCCATTCTCAGAACACCGACAGCGGTTGATCGATCGATGGAAGAGAAGATCCGACGCACCCCTACCTGGCGCGCCAAATGTCAGATTACGGGTTCTGCAAACCCTTGAGAGGTTTGAACTCTAGGGTGCGTGCGGAGATCTCAACCTACCATGCCTGCCTACTCGTGATCCTCCTAAGCGTAGCGCGACAAGCTCGAAGAGACAAAGAGACACAACAGTTTATCATAGTTCGAGCCACCTTGCGGTGTAATACCCTACTCCAGCGTTTTGGTGGATTGCCTCGGAGGGCTGAGGATGAACTAGTACAGTGGATGAACTGGACTTAGGAGGTAAGGTGTTCTTGAGCTCAAGAGAGATGGTCAGGTGGTCGGATGAGAATCCATCCCCCTCTATGGTGGTGGCTAAGTCCTATTTATAGTGGCCTTGGTCCTCTTCCCAAATGTTGGCGGGAAGGGATCCCACAACAGCCGGATTTGAAAGGGGACAAGTAGTACAACTTATCCTGACAAAAGTAGTCTTCTCCTGCGAAAAGCCTCTGGTCGTGACGCTGCGGTGGGCTCAGCGATGACCTCCGTCCTGTCGTCCTGGCGGTCTTGGTCTTGTTGCACCAGAATGGAAACCTTTGGTTGATTCCTCGGGACTCCGCGCCTGCGGCTTGCCTCCTTTGCACCGAAGAGGAAACTTGCGCTCTGCGCCCGCCTGGCACCTGCCTGGCCTTGGTCGTCACGGCTCACGTCAGTCGAGCCTCGTGAGGTATTCCTTGCATAGAATTCTCCGCCCCTCGGGAAGCAGCCTGAAGAGGCCGATCCCCTCAGGGGTCTTGGCGTCGTCCGCCTCACACGGCTTGGCCCCTCGTGAGGGTCTTGTGCCATTGATGTTGAAGCTGGGCCGTACCAGGCCGTCGATGGAGCCACGCGGTGGGCCGCAGGTAGGCAGGGCTGGATACCCCCATATCCAGAACGCTGACAATTTTTTTCTGAATATTTATGAATTTCTGGTGCAAATAACACCTAAGGGAGGTGCACCAGGTGGGCATAGCCCACCTGGGCGCACCAGCACCCCAGGCGTGCCCTGGTGGGTGCTTCCCACCTGGTGGGCCCCCTCACTTACTTCTTCCTCCCACACCACTCTATTCACACAGAAAAAAATCACTACCACTCTCTCTCTCTCTCTCTCTCTCTCTCTCTCTTCCAGCCTATGATCTATACACTTTCTCCCCCTTGGCAACAAGTTACCAAAAAAATTGTAAACGTATAGTGCTATATGGCACTCTAGGCACGATCTCCGGGAGCTCCTGAAGGGGTCTTCTAGCTTGTTGCTCCGGTGTGCATAGACGGCTTTGAGAGAACTGCGTCTGCAAATGCTTCAGCTGAAGTCTATTGATCAAGAGAAGTTGACACTGGTGGTGGCACTATGGCAGTGGCGGAAGGAGCAGAGTGAGCAAGCCTCATGTATGCAACTGGATCAATAGAAGACCTCTGTGCCCTTCACACTATCTGGAATCTGTCAGTAGTAGGTCTATCATCTCTGTCCTTAGCATCATCTCTCATCTTCTCAAAAATAGTTTGAATCTCAGTGACCTTGACATCAAGGTTGTACATATTGTTTTCAACAATCCGCTCCGTTGGGGCACTTGTGGTTGAGGTCGCCATCCCTCAAGAAGTAGGGCTTGCCCTGGCATGCCACACCCTCTGCATCTGTGTTGTCCTTCGGGTGGGCGCCGCTCTCCAGGTAAGCCTTGATCTCCATGGCCCAACTCTCGGCTTGTGGCTCCAGTGCCAGCAATAGGCGAGCGCCTGAAGGTGAGCTGGAGTCTAGTGCACATGAGGAGGGTGCGGGTGGGAGCTCTTCATGAGGCGCCGTGGTGCTGGCTTCAGGAGGTGTTGCAGATGGACTCATGAGCCTCTCCTTGAAGACACCAGGGCTCCGAGGCTCGTGACGGGATGCCCGCTTGGCGATGTCGTCAGCTTCCTTGTTGTCGCCGCAAGGGATGTGCTGGAGATCCATGCCCAGGAAGTGCTTCTCGAGTTTGTGCACCTCCTTAAGGTAGACGGACATGTGCTCGTCTTTCGGTTTGTAGATCTTGTTGGAGAAGTTGACAAGGAGATGCGAGTCCCCTTCGATGAGGATGCACTTGATGCCAAGAGTGATGGAGGCCTTGAGCCCGACAATGAGTCCCTCGTACTCTACAATGTTGTTGCAGACGTTGTCGTCATGCTCGAAGCAGAGTTGCACAGCGTAGTACAACTTATCTCTTGTTGGTGAAGTGAGCACCATGCAGGCCCTCGCGCCTTGTCGTGAGAACACGTCGTTGAAGTGCATGGTCTAGTCACGAGGGGCGTTCTTCCCATGTAGAAGGGATTCTTCATTGCGAGGCTCATCTTGGTGGGGATCTGTCCATTCTGCCATGAAGTCCGCCAGCGATGTGCCCTTGATCGTCCTCATGGTGAGGAACTCTAGGTCGAAGGGCTGCAACCCAATGTTCCATTCGACGATGCAACTAGTGGAGTTGGAGCGGCGTAGGATCTGCTCCAACGGGAAGGATGTGACCACCTTGATGGGATGGCCCTAGAAGCAGTGGCTCAACTTCTTGGAGGCTATGAGGAGCGAGACGAGAAGCTTCTACTGCATGGGGTACCGCTCGCAAGCATCTCACGGCACCGTGCTAACAAAGTATATGGGGTGCTTGACGAGCGCGTTATTGCAGGAGACACAACTTGTGCCTTGGGAGACTCATTAGGCGGCTCGCCCTTGGCAGGCACTGGTGCAAGATCCATAGGATCGCAGGTGGCCTCGGCGGGTGAAGGCGCGAGAGGCTTCTCCTTGGCGTGGACACACTCTTTCTGTTCCACCACAAGGGCGTGCTGGCGGTTTGCGGGGCGATATTTCTCCAACGCATCTTGTATTCTTGATTGTTCCATGCTATTATAGTACCAATCTAGGATGTTTTATATGCAATTATATGTCATTATATATATATATATATATATATATATATGTGCATCCTACTACCGGGTGTAGCTACACCCGTTTCTCATATACTATCATGTGGTAGTATATACTCTACTTTATTATTTTTAGTATGTTCATATACTATATCTAAGATACTCCCAAGTGATTTGTATGAAAAAATTGCAAGTGAGGTCATAATTTTATTGTATTTGTGAAATATGGACATATTTATACATGAAATAGAGTATGCGCAAAATATGATACATACTACCAAAAAGGTAGTATATATACTACCTAAACATTCTTATATACTACATACTACGCGTACATACTCTCCGATATGATAGATACTACCTAAAACGTATGAAATATAAGTGGGAGTAACTACACCCGGTAGTAGGGAAAATTTGTCCTATATATATATATATTGGTTTTCCAGTATATCAGTACTAAACAAAGTTCAAATGCCACGAAACTTTTTGACGATTTTTTCTAGACATAAGAGACCCTAGAAGCTTCGGGAGGGGGTTAGAAGATGATGGACTGGCCCACAAGCCACCAGGGTGTGCCTAAGGGGTAGGCGTACCCTGGTGCCCCATGGGCCCCCCTTCGCTCCGTTTGACCTAACTCTGCCTCTATAAATTCTCTAAAACCGGGAAACCAATAGAGAGCCACCCAAAACACTTTTTTCGCCGCCACAAACTTCTGTTCTCGTGAGATCCCATCTCGAGGCCTTTTCCGACACTCTGCCGGAGGGGGAATCAATCATAGAGGGGCTCTACATTAACCTTGCTGACCTTCCAATGATGTATGAGTAGTTTACCACGGACCTATGGGTCCATGGCTAGTAGCTAGATGGCTTCTCTCTCGTTGATATTCAATACAATGTTCTCCTCGATGTTCTTGAAGATCTATTCGATGTAATCACTTTTTGTAGTGTGTTTGTTGGGATCCGATGATTGTGAGTTTTTGACCAAATTATACATGAATATTATTCGAGTCTTCTCTGAACACTTTTATGCATGATTATTATAGCTTTGTATTTCTCTCCTATCTATTGATTTGGTTTGGCCAACTAGATTGATTTTCTTAGAATGGGAAAGGTGCGTTGTGATGGGTTCAATCTTGCAGTGATCTATATCCTAGTGGTAGAAAGGGATAAGGCACGTATTTGCATTGTTCCCATTAAGAAAAAAATGATGGGCTTTATTCAAATTTCTTGAGTTTACTTTGTCTACATCATGTCATCTTGCTTAAGGCGTTACTCCATTCTTTATGAACTTAATACTCTAGATGCATGCTGGATAGTGGTTGATGTGTGGAGTAATAGTGGTAGATGCAGGCAGGAGTCGGTCTACTTGTTTCAGATGTGATGCCTATATACATGATCATTGCCTTGGATATCAGCATGATTATTCACTTTTCTATCAATTCCCCAACAGTAATTTGTTTACCCACCATATGCTATTTACAAGAGAGAAGCCTTTAGTGATAACTATGGGCCCCGGGTCTATTTTTACCATATATTAAAAATCCTAAAGTACCGTGCTGCAATTTCATTTACTTGATTTAATTTTGTATTTATTTATCAATATATCACTACGAGATTTGAGCCTTGCAATTAGACACCAAGGGATTGAGAACCCCTTGTTTGCGCTGGGTGCAAGTATTTGTTATTTTGTGTGTAGGTACTACTAACGAGGTGTTGCTTGGTTCTTGTTGTGGAATTGTCACAACAGGTGCCCTAGCATGAGGACTTAAGTGTGGATCCATCGTGACGTAGTTAGCTTGAAGGGATTAAAACGGGACAAGGGACACAGAGAGTTTACCCAGGTTCAGCCCCTCACAATGAGGTAAAGGCCTGCTCCTGCTTTAGGTTGTATTGCTTGGGTTTCGATTACCAGGGAGTGAATATGCTTGACCTAGTTCTCGACTTCTTGTTTCTTGCCTTAACCCGCCATCGGGTCACCGCTTTATATACACAGGCTGATGCCCGGCGGCTTACAGAGTCCCGGCCGGCTCATACAAGTTAAACATATGGCAGTTTATGCCCGTGGGCCTCAAGTCTCCTCCAGGTCTTGGGCCTTCGATAAGCTTGCTTCATGAACCTCCATCTTCAACATCTTCTTGGGCCTTCTCATTATGAACCGTCGGTGGTATGACCTGGCCCCTCCTGGTCGGGTCATACCCAATAGTCATATCCCCAACATTAGGCCCCAGGTTGATATAAACTTGTTCATATCAATCTTCAACACTTAGAAAAAAATCCTTCCTCATATGTCCTTACGGGATCTTACAACCCGCCGTGACGTCATCTCTTAGAATTGTGGTAACCCGCCATGACATCATCTCATATTAATATCACACGAGGCCCAAATCTTAATATGTGTCACTTTTAATGAACCTCCAAAAATTGAGGCATTTGTGTTGTCCCATATCCATTTTTCAGTCTCCTCGATTCCCGCGCATGCCACTTATCCTTCTGCCTTATAAATAGGGCCAGGGGTCCCTTTCATTTTCCCCCTTGCCTCCTCGTATTCGTCCTCTTCCTCACAACACCTCTAGCGCCCGAACTCCGCCGCCGCCATTGACCTTCGCCACTTCCTCAACCGCGGCCGCTACATCAACCTGAACGGACCAGAGCTCGTCTGTGCGCCTCCACTGTTTCAACAGCCTCGGTATGCTTTTCTCCTTCTCTCATCGTAGATCCCATTAGGGTTTGTGCGAGTTTGTTGAAGTTCATCTCTGCTTCCCTGTTTCTTATAGTTTTGATCTACATTTAATACACATCTTGCACGGCATCAACTTTAGAACTCATTTTTGATACTTGAACACCTCCTCTTTGTGAGAGATCCCATCTAAGCACATGAACTGCTCTGCTGTCGCAACTTAGGTTTAGAATTTCCTTCATTATTTGACTTGCTGTAGATCCAAAATTATAGCATCGATTTGCGAAAGCTGTTTGTCCAACACTTAGCAATTTTTCCACTGACAAATCTGAAAATCGATAGCTGCGTGGGCGGCTTAACTTATAAACCATAACCCACTAGGTACCATTAGTCCCCTCTTAAGCCACCAATGGTTTGCCTTGCATAACCCCAATGCTATCCTCCGGCTTAACACACTGCATGCTTTATCATTCTTACCTTTGAACCAATGGCCGACTTAACATCAGAATCTTAAACCGGCAAAATTTTCTTTTCAGATCATCAACAATGACTAAGACATTCACTACATGCAACTAGGTATCATCCCGGGTCACCGAGGAAGATCTAAACAATTTCGTTGTAACTGGCGCCTTAGCTAAGAAGAATGACATCCACTGGAGAGTCCCAGGCCTCGAAAATCCTCCTGGGCCCAAGGAAGGCGAAGTAATTGTTTTCACTGATCATATGACCCCAGGGTTTACCCCGCCCGGTTCAAAATTCTTCCGGGATGTGCTGCACTTCTTCCAACTTCATCCTCAAGACATCAGGCCTAATTCTGTCTCCAATATTTGCAACTTCCAAGTCTTTTGTGAAGTTTATATTCAAGAAGAGCCCACTGTTGAACTGTTCAGAGAGTTTTATTACTCAAACCATTAGACATAGTTTACTGACAGGCCCAGTTTGGAACTTGGTGGAGTTTCAATTCAGAAGAGGAAAGAAGCATGTTTCCCCTGTGCCAAGCCGCCCAGTCATCCCAAGGACTAGAACCAGACTTGGTTCTATTGCCAAGACACCTCTCCAGCAGGCGAGAATCCTCTGCCGGGTTATCATGACCACCGGCTTCGCAACACACATCCACTCCCACCGTAGATCAGCACAAAGGAACATGCCAAGTATTCGCCCACTTTTTCAAAGCTCAGAGCCTTCATCGCTAACGGCTTAACCGGCATTGACCTTTGTGGGGACCCCGACTCATGAGTCGTGATCACCGAGTGCACGTGTACAGTGATCCCAGAGATCAATGCTCACTGAACACACAGAAGCTGAATAACAAGAGTCTTACCTCCATACATACCGTCTTACACAAATTATGACCTTTATGGTCAAGTCTTACATTGATGAAGCCTCAAGGGCTGAACATGAAAGAAAACATAAGCAGCGGAAATCTTCGTCGTTAAGTAGAACCCATGCCATCTGCCTTAACCCTATATGCATTCTGACTGGGAAGCGTCCTAGTTCGCATGTTTGTCACCAACGAACTCTTCCTCGAACTCCTGTTCTTCCATGCCTGGTCAATTAAATAACTAGTGGCAAGCCAATGAGTACTTTGAATGTACTCGCAAGCAACACATGTTTTGGTTCAAGATACACTACAAGAAATATGTCAACTAGTGACCTTTTGTCAGTGACCCTAGAAGAATTGGTCATATATCTATGACCATTTGAGACCAATTGGTCAAAAGCTGTTCGGGGGGCTCCAAACCCTAAACCATTGCGACCATTTTGGTCAGAAAAGTCGTAATTTCCTTACATGAAATGGTCATAAAGCAAACAGTGCTGGTCTGCTGCCTTATTTCTAGTTGTTAACGACCAATATAGATGGTCATAGCCTTGTAGATTGTGGTGGGTTGTGATGACTATGCGCCATCTCATCAGTTTTGCCTATGTGTCATGTCCATGTGTCAATTTTTGCCCTAGGTTGTGAAGCAACCTATATTTCTGTTATTCCAAAAATTCCCAAAAAATTCTCATAAATTGTTTGGATCATATCTTCATCAAATATGTCAAAAATATTCCTTGCCTAGTTCAAAAATAACTCAACAATATTCATTTTCCTATTTTGTTCAGAGCAACACTTTGTGAAGGAAGTGTTATTTATATATTCTTGATTTCCCTAAAAATTTGTGAAGACATTCTTCTTAGTATATGATCATCCTCAGCCAAAACTCACGCCCATTGGCCATGTGCATTTCCGTACTACTAATCAAACACTTGGCTGCTAATTTATGTTTGAGCATAGTTCGGTCTCCTCACGAGAATATTATGTTATAATTTTATTCTATCACCTACCTGGGGAGTGCCTAACCCACTAGACATGCCTAGGCCGCCCAGAACGCATGGCAACACCACGGTCACGCGGTGACCATGTGGCGGGCATGCGTGCTTATGCACTCTAGAGTTGGGGCCCTCGGCCACCGTCCAAACCTTGATGTCTCGCCATCAAACCATGTATTTCTAATTAAATAGATACTTATTTACCTAGAAATGATTTTTGGAAAAAATAAAGAGCAAACTTTGAGGCAGCTGCAGTTCAAATTTGACCCGCTTCCAACTGAATCGACGGGAATTTTTCTTTTTCACCAGAGGTTGATCAAAAGTTTTGACACCCAACCATTTTGAAAATTGTGCATTAAATATGGCCTAGTATTTTATAAAATTGATTAGGTCCAATTTTGCAACAAATATGTGGTAGGTCCTTCACAAAAAAAACTCATTTCGGGCACTCGGAAAATGGAAAATGTATTTTCCGTGAAAAGAAAATGAAAACTCCCTTAGGCAACATTGTTTGGAATTCCAAAATGCACCCTTGTGCACAATATGAGATCATTTGAACAAACTATGCCATGAATGTGGCCATAAGATTGATCATTTGGCTTGAAAGACATGAATCTTCACACATGATAGCTCATTTCTGAGAACATTTTTTAAAAATAATTACCGTATTACAAGTTCATTATTTTTCCTGGAAACTTGGTCACATATAATGACACAATGCGAAGGTTTTCCAATTTTTTTATTTTTTATGCCCGTTTCAAAATGCGGTCAAAACGGCAGGCATGATCGTTCCTAGCTAGTGGTTGAATCTTGGAATTTTTTTGGTGTTTCCCTGATTAAATAGATACTTATGTACCTAGAAATGATTTTTGGAAAAAAATAAATAGCAAACTATGAGGTAGCTATAGTTCAAATTTGACCCGCTTCCACCTGAATCGGTGAAAAATTGTCTTTTTCACGAGAGGTGGATCAAAACTTTTTACACCCAACTTTTTGGTCAATTGTGCATTAAATATGACCTAGTATTTTAAAAAAATGATTAGGTACAATTTTGCAACAAATATATTGTAGGTCCTTCACAAAAAACTCATTTTGGGCACTCGAAAAAATGGAAAATGTATTTTCTGTGAAAAGAAAATGAAAACTTCCTTAGGCAACATTGTTTTCCATTCCAATATGCACCCGCACAATATGGGATCATTTGAACAAACTATGTCATGAATGTGGCCATAAGATTGATCATTTGGCTTGAAAGCCATGAATCTTCACACTTGATAGCTCGTTTTCGAGAACACTTTTTTGAAATAATTGCCGTATTACAAGTTTATTATTTTTCCTGGAAACTTGGTCACATATAATGACCCAATGCGAAGGTTTTCCAATTTTTTGATTTTTCTGAATTTTTTATGCCCGTTTCAAAATGCGGTCAAAACGGCGGGCTTGACCGTTCCTAGCTAGTGGTTGAATCTTGAATTTTTTTTGGTGTTTCTCTGATTAAATAGATACTTATGTACCTAGAAATGATTTTTGTAAAAAATAAAGAGCAAACTACGAGGTAACTACAATTCAAATTTGACCCGCTTCCAACTGAATCGGTGGAATTTGTCTTTTTCACGAGAGGTGGACCAAAACTTTTTACACCCAACAATTTGGTCAATTGTGCATTAAATATGTCCTAGTATTTTAGAAAATTTATTAGGTACAATTTGGCAATAAATATATGGTAGGTCCTTCACAAAAAAACTCATTTTGGGCACTCGAAAAAATGGAAAATGAATTTTCCGTCCAAAAAAATGAAAACTTCCTTAGGCAACATTGTTTGCCATTCCAATATGCACCCTTGTGCATAATATGAGATCATTTGAACAAACTATGTCATGAATGTGGCCATAAGATTGATCATTTGGCTTGAAAGCCATTAATCTTCACACTTGATAGCTCGTTTCTGAGAACACTTTTTTAAAATAATTGCCGTATTGCAGGTGTATTATTTTTCCTGGAAACTTGGTCACATATAATGACGCAATGCGAAGGTTTTCCAATTTTTTTTGAATTTTTTATGCCCGTTTCAAAATGTGGTCAAAACGGTGGGCTTGACCATTCCTAGCTAGTGGTTGGATCTTTTTTGGTGTTTCTCTGATTAAATAGGTACTTATGTACCTAGAAATGATTTTTGGAAAAAATAAAGAGCAAACTACGAGGTAGCTACAGTTCAGATTTGACCCGCTTCTAGCTGAATCGGTGGAAATTTGTCTTTTTCACGAGAGGTGGATCAAAACTTTTTACACCCAAACATTTGGTCAAATGTGCATTAAATATGTCCTAGTATTTTAGAAAATTGATTAGGTAAAATTTTGCAACAAATATATGGTAGGTCCTTCACAAAAAAACTCATTTTGGGCACTCGAAAAAAATGGAAAATGAATTTTTCGTCCAAAAAAATGAAAACTTCCTTAGGAAACATTGTTTGCCATTCCAATATGCACCCTTGGGCACAATATGAGATCATTTGAACAAACTATGTCATGAATGTGGCCATAAGATTGATCATTTGGCTTGAAAGCCATGAATCTTCACACTTGATAGCTCGTTTCCGAGAACACTTTTTTAAAATAATTGCCGTATTGCAAGTGTATTATTTTTCTTGGAAACTTGGTCACATATAATGACGCAATGCGAAGGGTTCCAATTTTTTGTTTTTTTCTTGAATTTTTTATGCCCGTTTCAAAATGCGGTCAAAACGGTGGGCTTGACCGTTCCTAGCTAGTGTTTGGATCTTGGAATTTTTTTGGTGTTTCTCTGATTAAATAGATACTTATGTACCTAGAAATGATTTTTGGAAAAAATGAAGAGCAAACTACGAGGTAGCTATAGTTCAAATTTAACCCGCTTCTAGCTGAATCGGTGGAAATTTGTCTTTTTCACGAGAGGTGGATGAAAACTTTTTACACCCAACCATTTGGTCAATTGTGCATTAAATATGTCCTAGTATTTTATAAAATTGATTAGGTACAATTTTGCAACAAATATATGGTAGGTCCTTCACAAAAAAACTCATTTTGGGCACTCGAAAAAATGGAAAATGAATTTTCCGTCCAAAAAAATGAAAATTTCCTTAGGCAACATTGTTTGCCATTCCAATATGCACCCTTGTGCACAATATGAGATCATTTGAACAGACTATGTCATGAATGTGGCCATAAGATTGATCATTTGGCTTGAAAGCCATGAATCTTCACACTTGATAACTCGTTTCCGAGAACATTTTTTGAAAATAATTGCCGTATTGCAAGTGTATTATTTTTCCTGGAAACTTGGTCACATATAATTACGCAATGCGAAGGTTTTCCAATTTTTTTTTGAATTTTTTATGCCCGTTTCAAAATGCGGTCAAAACGGTGGGCTTGACCATTCCTAGCTAGTGGTTGGATCTTGAAATTCTTTTAGTGTTTCTCTGATTAAATAGATACTTATGTACCTAGAATTGATTTTTGGAAAAAATAAAGAGCAAACTACGAGGTAGCTACAGTTCAAATTTGACCCGCTTCTAGCTGAATCGGTGGAAATTTGTCTTTTTCACTAGAGGTGGATCAAAACTTTTTACACCCAACCATTTGGTCAATTGTGCATTAAATATGTCCTAGTATTTTAGAAAATTGATTAGGTACAATTTTGCAACAAATATATGGTAGGTCCTTCACAAAAAAACTCATTTTGGGCACTTGAAAAAATGGAAAATGTTTTTTCCGTGAAAAGAAAATGAAAACTTCCTTAGGCAACATTGTTTGCCATTCCAATATGCACCCTTGTGCACAATATGAGATCATTTGAAAAACTATGTCATGAATGTGGCCATAAGATTGATCATTTGGCTTGAAAACCATGAATCTTCACACTTGATAGCTTGTTTCCGAGAACACTTTTTTAAAATAATTGCCATATTACAAGTTTATTATTTTTGCTAGAAACTTGGTCACATATAATGACGCAATTCCAAGGTCTTCCAATTTTTTGATTTTTTTGAACTTTTTATGCCCGTTTCAAAATGCGGTCAAAACGGTGGGCTTGACCGTTCCTAGCTAGTGGTTGAATCTTGGAATTTTTTTGGTGTTTCTCTGATTAAATAGATACTTATCTACCTAGAAATGATTTTTGGAAAAAATAAAGAGCAAACTATGAGACAGCTATAGTTCAAATTTGACCCGTTTCCTGCTGAATCGGTGGAAATTTGTCTTTTTCACCAGAGATGGAACAAAGATTTTAACACCCAACCATTTGTCAACTGAACATTAAATATGACCTAAGATTTTATAAAATTGATGTGGCCCAAATTTGCAACAAATATTTGCTAGGTTCTTTATAAAAAAATCATTTTGGGCACACGAAAGATAATTCTCTTACAGAAAACTTATTTCTGAGGACACTTTTTTATGATATTTGCATTATTCAAAGTTTGTTATTCATACTAAAAAGTAGGTCACACTTGGTGACACAATGCAAAGCTTTTTGTTTTCTATTTGTTTTTATAAATTTTTTAAGCCGTCAAATAGCAGACATGTTTTAACATCTTATTTTCAATCGATTATGACCAATTTAAATGATCTTAAAATCATCAAAGGGGTACTGCGTTTTGATTGGTTCAAAACCATCTCACGCGGATCATGGATTAGCACCGTCGGATGCGCCCGGATCCAACGACAGCCCACACCCCTCCCTCGTCGCTCTCCCCCCTCCCTCTCATCCTCATCCACACAAAAACCCCTTTCTCAAAAAAAAATCCACACAAAAACCCTAGCTCACTTATCCCCATTGCCGCTGCCACTCCCGCTCCCTTTTCCCCCGTCGCCGCCTGTCTCCTCCCATCGTACTCCTCCTCCCTCGTCCTCGTCTCGTCGCCGCTGCCATCTCCTCCCCGTCCCCGACCTCCTTTCCTCCCCGTCCCCGGCCTCCTTCCGCGGCGCGCTATCCCCTCTTCCCTCCCCTCCCAATCCCACCCACCGAACCGATCCCGATCCAGTCCAGATCGAGAGAGAGCGAGCCACCTCCCGCGATTCCCACCGCCGCCACCCCCACCCACCACCGCCGACCTTGTCTCCGCCACGGACCCTCTCCCCTAGCCTTCACCCCCCAGATCCACCAGTCCAGGCACGACCATGGTCTCGCGGCCGGCTTTCTTGCCGGCGCGCGCGTGCATGCTTCACACTGGCCACGGGCCTCTGGCAATCAGGACGGCGACGACGTCAACGGGACCATCGGGTCTCCGGCGGCTCGTTCCCCTCGCGCAACTGCTCCCCTCCTCCCCACCCTCCCTGCGCTCCAGATCTGGCCCCAACGAAGCCATGGTGAGTCCCGTCGCGACGTCTGGCCACCCGGCGATGGCGGGGATCCGCTGCTGCAGCGCCTCCGTGCGGGGACCTGCGAGGCCGCGCCGTGGCTGCGGGACGCCTCCAGGAACTCGGCCCGCGACCTGCTCGCCTGGACCAAGCAGGGCAGCGGCCTCCGTCGTCTTCACCAGGGGAACGATGTTCTGCCTCACAAACCAAGCGCAAGGACAAGAATATTTTGTCAGAAATGTCAACAGTGTACTGTGCCATCTGAGTCACACCACCCTCAAGGACAGGTTCGTGATTGAGTTCAGACTCATCAAATTGAATGCGCAGTGCCGTGCCGACCAATGCGCCACCTTTTGTGCAGCATCGAGAATGAAGCACGTTGTGTTCGATCTCAGTATGGCTTCATGAGGCGGGGCGTGACAATTGGTGCACCATTTCAGCACCAGCTCTCCTGCCGTCAGGTCTCTGCTTTCATGTCTGTGTGCCTGGACCTATGCCATCGCCTGATTTCTATAGCTTCGCAAGCCTAAGGAAGCTCAAGCTCGACGCCACATGAAGAGATATCCAGTGCCTCTACTCAATTACACCTTTGCCGATCTTTCTGGTGGTACGGAAGCCCTCCATATCCAACATGTTGTTGATACAAGGGTGATTCTCTTGTTGCTGAAATGGAAGTTGATACTCCTGTCGTTGTTCTCTGCTTCACTTTTAGCTGCAGTTGTTCGGTCTCTAAAAGCATGCCTTCCTCCTAGTTTCATTGTTGCCATCCCACAGTATATTTTTCTAATGTCATTTTCGTGTATGTATCATGTAACGCCCTCGATGCAGCTATATCTCCCACGTGTCGAAGCACGACTTAGAGGCATAACCGCATTGAAAGCAATGTCGCAAGTGAGGTAATCTTCACACAACCCATGTAATACATAAGGGAAAGAGATACATAGTTGGCTTACAATCGCCACTTCACACAATTACATGAATAAAGCATTACATCATCCAGATACAATCAAGGTCCGACTACGGAACCAAAATAAAAGAAGAACCCCAAATGCGACAAAGGTCCCTGATCGACCCCAACTGGGCTCCACTACTGATCAACTAGAACGGAATAACACAAAGGGCAAGATCTTCATCGAGCTCCTCCTTGAGCTTGGTTGCGTCATCTGCACGGTAACATAGGCACCTGCAAACTGGTTTTGGAAGTATCTGTGAGCCACGGGGACTCAGCAATCTCGCACCCGCGAGATCAAGACTATTTAAGCTTATAGGAAGGATGGAGTAATGAGGTGGAGCTGCAGCAAGCGACTAGCATATATGGTGGCTACAATCGCAAAAGAGAGCGAGAAGAGAAGGCAAAGCACGGTCGATAAAAGTATGATCAAGAAGTGATCCTATAGCAACCTACGTCAAGCATAACTCCAACACCGTGTTCACTTCCCGGACTCCGCCGGAAAGAGACCATCACGGTTACACACGCGGTTGATGTATTTTAATTAAGGTCAACTTCGGGTTTTCTACAACCGGACGTTAACAAATTCCCATCTGCCCATAACCGCGGGCACGGCTTTCGAAAGATAATACCCTGCAGGGGTGTCCCAACTTAGCCCATCACAAGCTCTCACGGTCAACGAAGGAATAGACCTCCACCCGAGACGTTCCGATCAGACTCGGTATCCCGGTACAACAAGACATTTCGACAGGGTAAAACTAAACCAGCAACACCGCCCGAATGTGCCGACAAATCCCGATAGGAGCTGCACATATCTCTTTCTCAGGGCACACTCAGATGAGCAATCCGTACAACTAAAACCAAACCTCGAGTTTCCCCGAGGGGGCGCTGCACAGGGCTCTAGTTCGGACCAACACTCAGAGGAGCACTGGCCCGGGGGGGGGGGGTTAAAAAAATGATGACCCTTGAGTCTGCAGAACCCAAGGGAAAGAAAAGGCTAGGTGGCAAATGGTAAAACCAATGTTGGGCATTGCTGGAGAAGCTTTACTTAAGGCGAACTGTCAAGGGGTTCCCATTATAGCCCAACCGCGTAAGGAACGCAAAATCCGGGAACATAACACCGATATGACGGAAACTAGGGCGGCAAGAGTGGAACAAAACACCAGGCATAAGGCCGAGCCTTCCACCCTTTACCAAGTATATAGATGCATTAATTAAGTAAGATATATTGTGATATCCCAACAAGTAAACATGTTCCAACAAGGAACAACATCTCCATGTTCCAACAAGGAACAAACTTCAATCTTCACCTGCAACTAACAACGCTATAAGAGGGGCTGAGCAAAGCGGTAACATAGCCAATCAACGGTTTGCTAGGACATGCTGGGTTAGAGGTTTGACATGGCAATTTGGGAGGCTGACAAGCAAATGGTAGGCATCGTAGCATTGGCATGGCAAAAGAGCGAGCAAACTAGCATAGCAAAGATAGTAGTGATTTCGAGGGTATGATCATCTTGCCTGCACAGTTGTCAGAGTTGACTGGATCCTCACAAGCAAACTCAACGGGCTCCTCGGTAGCGAACTCGTCTCCCGGCTCTACCCAACAAGACAAACAAGCAACAAGGATACAATCAACCACGGGCAAGACCAAGCAATATGATGAAATGACGATATGCTATGCGGGATGCAAAATGCAAGATATGACAGGAAATGCATGAACCTGGCATCAACTTGGAAAACCAAGTGTGCCACTGGATAGAGGGGATGAAATCGCTTGAAAACGATATAAAGATCATTGGAATCGGAGCTACGGTTTGGAAATGGCGAGCGTTTTACGAAACGAACCGATCTGCGATATACAGCAAGTAGGCTCCTAAATGCAACGAAATGAACATGCTACAGCCACCAAACATGAAAACAAAATACATGGCAGTGATGTACACAAGATGGTTAACAAAACACTAGCACTGAGCCATAGGCAAATTCATCCATTAAGAGGTTCAAACAAGCATGGCAAAAATGAATATGCAAAACAGATTCCAGACTTAGTGAAATTAACACTAGCCTGAAATTTCAGATCACGATGCTCTCTTCGGAGCAGCAAAACAACATGATAAATGACCCGAACATGACAAGTAAGAACATGGCATGGAGCTACTCAACAAGCTTAACAAAACACCCAAAGTGACCTGGGGCCAAAAGGGTTCACAAAATATATAAACGGGCACACGAACATAGCTAAAACACAATCAGTTTTCAGACTTAGTGAAAACTGAGACATGCAGAAATTTAACTCGCGAAGGCATGTAAACGAGCTCGATGCACTCACCACGGTGCAAGTCATGGCAAGGCAAGCATATAGCCAGCAAGAAGGCATAATATGCTAGCTACACATGGCAAGAACAAAGGCATAGCATGCATGGAACACTAACGGTAGCATCGGCAAAATCGCAAACAAGTTGACGATCTGCCTAGATTAACAACGAAGCAAAAGTTGAGCTCGATTGAGTCAACCTAGAGCACTCCACAAATGCAAACAAAGACATGGATGGATAGAGCA
This sequence comes from Triticum aestivum, assembly GCF_018294505.1. NCBI lineage: Eukaryota > Viridiplantae > Streptophyta > Magnoliopsida > Poales > Poaceae > Triticum > Triticum aestivum. Next base: position 247,053,333 of record NC_057804.1, on the reverse strand, counting down.
TAACATAAATATCAAAACTCCCTTACTGATCATCCTCAAAAGAGGCATGGATCACTAGGAAACAAGCTGGACATATAGCATCATGAACTAAAATATCCCAGACTTAGTGAAAAATCACTAAGTCCCTGAAATCAGCAATCTCAGGTACCTCTCTTCGCAAGCTTGCACAAGACAACGCACACATCCTAAAAATGCATGGGTGGCACCTCTGGAAAGAAGACAAAATGCTTAACAATTCATCCCAAAGGGGCACAGGCATATCATGCACGAATTAAACATAGCAAAAATGACAAAAGTGCATGATGAACTATCGGATCTGCAATTTAACTCACGAAGCCTCCTTCTAACAGCATTTTGGGCATCAAGATGAACACAAATGCAAATGATGCAATGGAATGAAATGATGTACTCGTCGAGGCGAAGATTTTAATATATTATATGTCCAAAACGGAGCCACAGATGCAAAGTTATGAGCAGTCAAAGTAGGCACGAAAATTAGGGTTAGGGGGAGAGAAGTCAACCGAATCCAAAACTGGATCTGGATCTGGCGGCACGGATCCCGAGGTGGCGCCGGAGTTCACTGTTCGCCGGAGAGGAAAGGGACGCCGGGCTCCGGGAGGTCGCCGGAGAGGGGGCCGGGCGTGGAGGAGGCGGTGGCCGGCGACGAGACGGCGAGGGGCGGCGCGGCCGGGGTCGCCGTGGCCGCGGGCGCCCGACGCGAAGGGCGGCGGGGCGCGGCTCGCGCGCCGGCAAGGTGCGGCGGCCGCCGGCCGGCGAAGGTGGCCGCGGACGGCGCCGGAGAGGGAGGAAGACAGGCGGCGGCGGCGATGCGAGATGGGCTCGCGGGGGCTCCCCGTGGGCCTGGCGGGCCCAGCGGCGGCGATGTGGGCCGGCCCACGTGGCGGCGCGTGAGTGGGTGCGGCGGCGGGGCGGACAACGTCCGGCGCGGGCGGACACGTCCGGCCCGGCGCGGGGGAAGATGGATCTGTTTCTTTTTTTTAGGGTTTGGAGGAGGAAGACGAGATCCGAAATGGAGGTGGGTATAAATAGGCATAAGTGGAGCTAGGAGAGTCCAAATGAGGTGCGGTTTTCGGCCACGCGATCGTGATCGAACGACCGAGACGATGGAGCAGAGTTTGGTGGGTTTTTGGGCCAAATTGGAGGGGTGTTAGGCTGCAACACACACGAGGCCTTTTCGGTCCCTCGGTTAACCGTTGGAGCATCAAACGAAGTCCAAATGATATGAAACTTGACGGGCGGTCTACCGGTAGTAAACCAAGGCCGCATGACAAGTCTCGGTCCAATCCGGAAATGTTTAACCCCCACACACAAGAGGAAGGTAGAAATGACCACCGGAGGAGAACGAAGCGCCGGAATGCAAAACAGACAACGGGGAAAATGCTCGAATGTATGAGATGAACACGTATGCAACTGCAATGCACATGATGACATGATATGAGATGCATGAAAACAAAAACAACACACGGAGACAAAACCCGAACCCGAGGAAATAAATATAACTTAACGCCGGAAACGGCAAGAGTTGGAGTACAAATAGGGAAAGTTACATCTGGGGCGTTACAACACTCCACCACTAGGAAAAGATCTCGTCCCGAGATCTAGAATAGCACCGGAGGGACAACGGAAGAGAAAGAGAAGAGGTAAAATTAAGTTGCTTCTTGACAAACGAGTGAAACCAAATAACCTAGAAGAGGATAAGCCACCTCGAGAAAGAAAACAATGGAGATAAACGAAGTTGAAAGCACTTCGTTAGAAAAGAGGAACACAACACTCCGGCTAAAATGGATAGGCATGAAAAGAACATGATCTTTGACAAAACGAGATGATGGGTGAAAAGAGCAACGTCACAATGCCTCCGAAAGAAAGAATAGAAGATAGGTCATTAGAATAACAGAATGGAGGGGGAAATGGCAACTTCTGCCACAATTGAGCTTGGAAAGCACCCTTCCAAGAAGGTTACAACGGGGTTGTTGGGAAAAACCCAACAACGAAACGAATAAGCTTGTAGTGGGCTTATGGAAAACATCTCAAAATTATGAGGTGACAACCGGCCACTAACGGAAACGATTGCTAGCTTTAGATCGACTAAGAGATGAACACTTCTTCCACCAAGATGACAAAGAGATAACTTGGATCATTGGCAAGCACCACAAATAGCAACATTCCAATGGAAGGCTTTAGGTGAAACATGACACCAGATAACTCCAACGAAGAGGTTGGTGGATTTGAAATACCTCATTCTTAACAACATGTGAATCATGAAACATAAACTCAAATTATCAAGAATGACATAATACCAGCTCCAATGATACGGTTGAAAGAATTGCACTCCGGATAGCAAGATGAAGAAAACTTGAGCTCCTCGGAAAAGAATCTTGATGAACACTTCAAGAAGGAATATAAATCCTTGATGAACCCTCATGTAGAACCTTCATGAGAACTCCGGTAAACAAAAGGAATGAAAAGAAAGAGAAATTGAAAACACAAGGTGAATCCTTGCAATGATTTAGATGGATCTCCGTGATAATTAGAGCTTGGAACTCCGGGAAAAAGAGAAGATGAAACGAATGAAACCGAGAATTTGAAGGGCCTCCGGAATAAAGAATTAATCACTTGGATGAACAAGAATAAGAATTATGTTATGCTTATCCTTCACCAATTAAATTGATGACAATAAACGGATTTGGCATACTACTTATTCTCGTAGAAAGGATTAAAAGAGATATATCAAAACTTGAGAAGGTCTTCAACGAACCACCGGTAGAATTGGAACAACAAATGAATTGATATGATGAACAAGGAAGAGAGATCTTGAAAGAACCACCGTAAGAATTGAAAATGATCGAAGTAGGGGTGCATTACCAGTAAGAATTAGCAAATGAACGAAGGTGCTTGAGACAAACTAGATACATGAGAACAAAGAGATCAAGAACTGATTAGAGGATATTCGATAGATGCATCAGCAAGATAGGAGAATGATAACTGACGGCTGAGAATGAATAAACCTAAATTGATGGACTCCGGATGACAAACTGAGAAGACTCTTGAATATCTCCTGATGGTGAAAAAGATTCTCACAATCGAAAACAATTATGAGAGGATGGCAACAAGCTAGCATCATGAATCTTGAAGAGAATAGAGCAAGATTAAAGAGAAACTCTTCTTCAGTCTTCAAATAATGATAATGACAACGAGAAACACCACCAAGAATTATTGAGGCACACCGGAAGAATCAAAAGCAAAGAGGTTGAGCCAACTATGAAAAGAATTTGAAAGATCAAGGAGAAAAGCATTTGACTGATGATAACTCATTCTTACGTCAAACTTGGAGAAGAATTTAGGATAGCTCTGGGAAAATAGAAGAGTCAGGTAAGATCCTGGAAAAGACCTGTGGGTTAGGGCCCACTCAAAAGAACACCGTTGAAAAGATTTAAAAGAGAGGCTGCACCGGTTGAATTAAATGACTTGAATGAGATACCAATCTCGAAAGAGCTTGAACGAATGCAGAGTGGAAACACGAATCTTCGAGATATCTTGAGCACTCCGGAACAATTTAATAGCGAGAGATGGATGATTAAGAGGTGCACCGGCATAAGAAAAGCATTGGAAAAAAAAGAAAAGGAGTATGCTTAATACCAAAGCTTGAATTAAATCCACCGGAGAAGAAAAGAACGAGGAATGACGAACTTGAAGCTCCATTAGAATCTTCATGAGAATCACCGGATAAGAACATTGACGGAAAAGAATGGAGAAACTTCCCATCAATAAAATGGATACTTGAAGAAGAAATCTTAGTCCTTGAAGAAAAACAAAAGGGAGGGAGGGTGGGAAAAACAAAGGCAACTTGGAGACGGATGAAACAAACACCGTTGAGAAGAAGTGATAAATGATCTTGCAAATGTTGACGTGAACGGATCCACTTGAGGAGAGACACACCGGTTAAAAAAAAGGATTGACAAGACAGACTCGATGATCAAGAAGGATTAGTATTCACATAGGAATATGAGAACACCATTTGGAAAAGGTATGGAATCAACATTTGACTTCGAAGCAACTCGAATACCACAACTCAAAACAAAACAAAGGATTGGCTTGCAAAATAAGCCAGAACAAACATATGATAGAGATTTCGTCCGAAGTTTTCGTGGTGGGGCCTACACGGGCTCGATCGTACAGCACCATCATGTACAAGGCAGTGCACATGACATACGAAGCGTCCCCGAGTCGGCATAGCCAAGGACTCTTTAAGACACAACGAGACCACTGTAAAATCGACCGTGAATAGGCGGACCACTAGACGTCGAACCCCAATTTCATATCATACATCCGTCGGAAAGATATCCTAAGAGCTACTTGAATTCCCACCTATGAAACTCCCGAAACTTTCCGGTTATGCAATCAGGTGTTGGGGATACAGGGGAAGCATAATATCTCACCCAAACTAGCAAATCCTACATCCAGCTGTATCCATCCTTCAACACATAACCAAGAAACCTTCGGAAATCATCTACCTCAACCTTCGAAAAGCATCCGTTATACAAGTTATGGCGATACTCCCGTACTCACCTCAGTACTGGGTTATCGGGGTTATCTCACCAACAACTGCATAAAAGAGATTTTCGATGTCGGCGTACTAAACTCAGGTATTCCAGAACTGCAACGATAAAATTATGACGACAACACCTCAGAGCTCAACTCCCCGGGACACTTCCACTAAACCCCTGACAGGAGGCACCAAGACAATGTTCTCATCATAAAACCATCGGAACGATTCCAAGATACCCGCGTGATCCTAAAAATTTTTTAGTGAAATTTGAGAAGAGAAGAGTCAAAACTCTACGTCAGGATGCCTTACCAGAGCGATGAAGAGACTGGGGAGTAAAAAGAATTCCTAACTCTCCGATATATATAATCCTAAATGACTCAAAATATTTTTCTAGACACAACTCGGCCGCTAAAAACGATCAAGCAGTGGGGCTCCTAAGGTCGGGGAAGGCTCTGATTACCAACTTGTAACGCCCTCGATGCGGCTATATCTCCCACGTGTCGAAGCACGACTTAGAGGCATAACCGCATTGAAAGCAATGTCGCAAGTGAGGTAATCTTCACACAACCCATGTAATACATAAGGGAAAGAGATACATAGTTGGCTTACAATCGCCACTTCACACAATTACATGAATAAAGCATTACATCATCCAGATACAATCAAGGTCCGACTACGGAACCAAAATAAAAGAAGAACCCCAAATGCGACAAAGGTCCCCGATCGACCCCAACTGGGCTCCACTACTGATCAACTAGAACGGAATAACACAAAGGGCAAGATCTTCATCGAGCTCCTCCTTGAGCTTGGTTGCGTCATCTGCACGGTAACATAGGCACCTGCAAACTGGTTTTGGAAGTATCTGTGAGCCACGGGGACTCAGCAATCTCGCACCCGCGAGATCGAGACTATTTAAGCTTATAGGAAGGATGGAGTAATGAGGTGGAGCTGCAGCAAGCGACTAGCATATATGGTGGCTACAATCGCAAAAGAGAGCGAGAAGAGAGGGCAAAGCACGGTCGATAAAAGTATGATCAAGAAGTGATCCTATAGCAACCTACGTCAAGCATAACTCCAACACCGTGTTCACTTCCCGGACTCCGCCGAGAAGAGACCATCACGGTTACACACGCGGTTGATGTATTTTAATTAAGGTCAACTTCGGGTTTTCTACAACCGGACGTTAACAAATTCCCATCTGCCCATAACCGCGGGCACGGCTTTCGAAAGATCAATACCCTGCAGGGGTGTCCCAACTTAGCCCATCACAAGCTCTCACGGTCAACGAAGGAATAGACCTCCACCCGAGACGTTCCGATCAGACTCGGTATCCCGGTACAACAAGACATTTCGACAGGGTAAAACTAAACCAGCAACACCGCCCGAATGTGCCGACAAATCCCGATAGGAGCTGCACATATCTCTTTCTCAGGGCACACTCAGATGAGCAATCCGTACAACTAAAACCAAACCTCGAGTTTCCCCGAGGGGGCGCTGCACAGGGCTCTAGTTCGGACCAACACTCAGAGGAGCACTGGCCCGGGGGGGGGTTAAAAAAATGATGACCCTTGAGTCTGCAGAACCCAAGGGAAAGAAAAGGCTAGGTGGCAAATGGTAAAACCAATGTTGGGCATTGCTGGAGAAGCTTTACTTAAGGCGAACTGTCAAGGGGTTCCCATTATAGCCCAACCGCGTAAGGAACGCAAAATCCGGGAACATAACACCGATATGACGGAAACTAGGGCGGCAAGAGTGGAACAAAACACCAGGCATAAGGCCGAGCCTTCCACCCTTTACCAAGTATATAGATGCATTAATTAAGTAAGATATATTGTGATATCCCAACAAGTAAACATGTTCCAACAAGGAACAACATCTCCATGTTCCAACAAGGAACAAACTTCAATCTTCACCTGCAACTAACAACGCTATAAGAGGGGCTGAGCAAAGCGGTAACATAGCCAATCAACGGTTTGCTAGGACATGGTGGGTTAGAGGTTTGACATGGCAATTTGGGAGGCTGACAAGCAAATGGTAGGCATCGTAGCATTGGCATAGCAAAGAGCGAGCAAACTAGCATAGCAAAGATAGTAGTGATTTCGAGGGTATGATCATCTTGCCTGCACAGTTGTCAGAGTTGACTGGATCCTCACAAGCAAACTCAACGGGCTCCTCGGTAGCGAACTCGTCTCCCGGCTCTACCCAACAAGACAAACAAGCAACAAGGATACAATCAACCACGGGCAAGACCAAGCAATATGATGAAATGACGATATGCTATGCGGGATGCAAAATGCAAGATATGACAGGAAATGCATGAACCTGGCATCAACTTGGAAAACCAAGTGTGCCACTGGATAGAGGGGATGAAATCGCTTGAAAACGATATAAAGATCATTGGAATCGGAGCTACGGTTTGGAAATGGCGAGTTTTACGAAACGAACCGATCTGCGATATACAACAAGTAGGCTCCTAAATGCAACGAAATGAACATGCTACAGCCACCAAACATGAAAACAAAATACATGGCAGTGATGTACACAAGATGGTTAACAAAACACTAGCACTGAGCCACAGGCAAATTCATCCATTAAGAGGTTCAAACAAGCATGGCAAAAATGAATATGCAAAACAGATTCCAGACTTAGTGAAATTAACACTAGCCTGAAATTTCAGATCACGATGCTCTCTTCGGAGCAGCAAAACAACATGATAGATGACCTGAACATGACAAGTAAGAACATGGCATGGAGCTACTCAACAAGCTTAACAAAACACCCAAAGTGACCTGGGGCCAAAAGGGTTCACAAAATATATAAACGGGCACACGAACATAGCTAAAACACAATCAGTTTTCAGACTTAGTGAAAACTGAGACATGCAGAAATTTAACTCGCGAAGGCATGTAAACGAGCTCGATGCACTCACCATGGTGCAAGTCATGGCAAGGCAAGCATATAGCCAGCAAGAAGGCATAATATGCTAGCTACACATGGCAAGAACAAAGGCATAGCATGCATGGAACACTAACGGTAGCATCGGCAAAATCGCAAACAAGTTGACGATCTGCCTAGATTAACAACGAAGCAAAAGTTGAGCTCGATTGAGTCAACCTAGAGCACTCCACAAATGCAAACAAAGACATGGATGGATAGAGCATAACATAAATATCAAAACTCCCTTAGTGATCATCCTCAAAAGAGGCATGGATCACTAGGAAACAAGCTGGACATATAGCATCATGAACTAAAATATCCCAGACTTAGTGAAAAATCACTAAGTCCCTGAAATCAGCAATCTCAGGTACCTCTCTTCGCAAGCTTGCACAAGACAACGCACACATCCTAAAAATGCATGGGTGGCACCTCTGGAAAGAAGACAAAATGCTTAACAATTCATCCCAAAGGGGCACAGGCATATCATGCACGAATTAAACATAGCAAAAATGACAAAAGTGCATGATGAACTAACGGATCTGCAATTTAACTCACGAAGCCTCCTTCTAACAGCATTTTGGGCATCAAGATGAACTCAAATGCAAATGATGCAATGGAATGAAATGATGTACTCGTCGAGGCGAAGATTTTAATATATTATATGTCCAAAACGGAGCCACAGATGCAAAGTTATGAGCAGTCAAAGTAGGCACGAAAATTAGGGTTAGGGG